>NC_060887.1:40002667-40180167 GCF_014805685.1 Silurus meridionalis | reverse complement strand
TCTCTAGAACAGTGGCTGAGATCCAGCAGAAGACTGGGATGTGACACATAATGTAGAGGCTTCTGGAAGACTTCATGTGTGTGATGATTTTATTGGCCAGGCTCTGATCACTGATCCTCTTCCTGAAGTACCCCTCTTTCTGAGGATCATTGAACCCTCGTACCTCTGTTACCTGGTCTACACACTGAGGAGGGATCTGATTGGCTGCTCCTGGTCGAGAGGTGATCCAGAGGAGAGCAGAGGGAAGCAGATTTCCCTTGATGAGGTTCGTCAGCAGCACATCCACTGAGACTGATTCTGTCACATCACACAATCTCTAATTGTTCTGGAAATTTAGAGGAAGTCGACATTCATCCAGACCATCAAAGATCAACACCACTTTATTCCTCTCACAGTCTATTAATCGTAATTCTTTTATTTCTGGGAAAAAGTGATGAAGAAGATCCATCAGACTGAGATGTTTCTGCTTCATCAGATTCAGCTCTCTAAAGGGAAGTGGAAACATGAAGGTGACGTCCTGATTTGCTTTTCCTTCAGCCCAGTCCAGAATGAACTTCTGCACAGAGACTGTTTTTCCAATTCCAGCAACTCCTTTAGTCAGCACACTTCTGATGGACTTGTCTTTAAAGAGATCATTACATTTGATGGGTGTCTCCTGTGTTGCTGGTCTCCTGGACACTGTCTCAATCTGTCTCACCTCATGTTGATTATTGACGTCTCCATTCCAACCCTCTGTGATGTAGAGGTCTGTGTAAATCTCATTCAGAAGTGCTGAGCTTCCATGCTGTGAGATTCCTTCAGTAATTCTTTGACATTTCTCTCTCAGTTTGGATTTGAGTTTTCGCTGGTGCACAGAGACGAGTTCTGATAAAAAGAAGAATAAAATGTAAACTCTCTGATCATCTCTGTGAGCTACTGATATTTTCATAGCTGTATATCATATGGAATGTCAGTACTGATGTGTTATTATATTGTGTTGATAAAAGCACATCATTATGATGAGATGTGTTTAATAAATGTACAGCAGTTTCCTTCCTCTGAAGATAAAGTGATGTGAGAACCCCATGAGCTCTTACTGTTCTGCAGTGTGTTAGCGAGATCTGTGTGCTTCATGTTCTTCAGGAAGTGCAGTGTGATCTTCAGCACTCCCTCTCTGACACTGCTCTGATCCTCCTCATCCTCCACCTCCCTCTCAGAGCATGCTGGGTAATCTGGACTCAGGAGCTTCTTATATCTCTTCAGTTCATTCTGTAGCAGAGTGATGACTTTGTGCTCCAGATCCTGATTTAAAACAGAAGCAAAAAAAAACACTACACTCATAACAAACACTAGAATCTAACATAAGAATGTGTTCATTACAGACATCCAGACAAACTGGTTTCAGACGAGAGCACAGACGAGTAAAAACATGAAGGTGAATCATTGAGTATTAAGAAGGAGGCAAAATTAGATTTATAAAAATGCTGATGATTCAGTTTTACAAAGAACAATTAAAAAATATATCAAGAAACAACCTGAAAGAATGACAAATAAAGAAGGAAAAAGATGTTGGAACCAATGAGGAAACACAACACACTCGTGTTCTCTCTTACTGCTGCTCAGGATTTTGTTCTGTCACATTGCAGTGAGAGTGGAATACACACACACACACACACACACACACACACACACACACACACACACACACACACACACACACACCTTGAATGTGGCCTCTAAATGACTCTTCTCAGTGATATTTGATTTCTTCTTCTGCAGTCTGTGAACAAATAAAACACTTGTTAAAAGTAGAATAAAGACTATAAATCATATTCATAACTACAAACACAAAGCAGTGAATACACACATATTACAGAGATGTTTGATTATGTGAGAGTGTGAGTGATAAAACACTGCACTCATACATTCAACTGTCCTCACCTCAGATCAGTAGTACAGTCTGTGTCTTTAAAGTATATTGGACGATCCATTGACTCATCACTCTTCATGGACACACAGCTGGGTTCAGGTGAGTCTGATCTCTTACCCTGAATCAGACTAAACACACACAACCACTGCATCATTATTACTGTTCTGCAGCAACACTGAATAATGAAACTGGAGTTAAAATCTGATGATGTTCTTATTAACACTGATCCCATTCTTTAACCTTCATACTTTATCCAGCTACAGGGACAACTTGGGGTTAGACGTGTTGCTCAGTAGCTTAATGTCACTAATCATCAGCTGGTGTTGAACATCTGGAGACAAAGCTGCTGAATTCAACTCTTCACTCGTCACTTTTCACAGATACACATCAGAGTCTGATCTGTTTAGTGTTGGTGAATGTGAGAACATTTCTATTTTTCACAGAGTCACAACCTTCACTCACCTCTCATCTTTCTTTATGTCCTGTTTCACAGACTCACTCATTCTGGAGGACATTTTACTGCTACAGAGGAACCTGTACACACACACACACACACACACACACACACACACACACACACACACACACACACACACACACAAATAATACATATTTACATCTGTCCAACATCTGTTTCTTAAATCTACAGCTGTACCATAACAAATTTAAAAAAAATCACCTGAACGTCTTCATCTAGTTTAAATTCATAAAATTCACATGTTCTACCTTTAGATTTACAGACTTACTGTGTTTTTCTCCTGGAATCTTTTAGGGTCCCGTCAACATCCCGTCCCGGGTTTCAGTTTTACTCAAACTGACATAACTGGTTTAGGAAGAATACAAAAATTAAATACAAATAGAGGTGGAGCAAAAACACACACACAGAAACACACACACACACACACACACACACACACACACACACACACACACACACACACACACACACATTAAACTTTTGGATTGTGATTCCAATTTATGAGTAAATTTTATGTTGTATTATGTCTAACCTGAAATGTCTTTGTGTGTTTGTGTGTTTGTGTGTGTGTGTGTGTGTGTGTGTCAAGGAATTATCCTGCATATACACTTTGTAAGGTTGGGCAAACGTCACGTGTTTTGCATTATGCCTGGAGTGGAAGATCTCATTAAACTTTACTTTTCTCTTGGATTTATCAACAAGGAAATACTTGTTATTTTAGTCCAGAATCTGCAGATCATCATAAGCATTCAGACTTTAAAGAGACATTGCTGTAGGCTGAACCTGTTTAGAAGAAAACATTAAACTGTCTTGGATGAGGTGATCGCGTTGTTTATCAGGCTCTACAACACAATGGACAGATGCAGGGTTATTGCTGGTTACATCATTGTGTTATACAAATTGGATTTGTTATACAGCAGGACACAATACGACATCATTAAATGAATCGATTCTCATGGTGTGGACCTTTGAAGAGCGCAGCATCTTAGGCGCCGGTATACAAACCAAAAGGGCCGAATGTTCTTTGGCGTACGGACTCCTGTGACAAATTGAAGGTGTATGGTATTGGGATGAATGGGCGTATTGATGGTTTTAGTCATTTTGTTGTATGGATTGAAGCTCATACAACAAATAATGACCCCAAGGTTGTGGCTGGTTACTATATTCAAAGCGTTACACACTTGGGTGGGTGTGCAGAGAGGATGCGTGTGGACCACGGCACTGAAAACGGGCATGTCACCACCATGTAGGTATTTTTAAAGGAGAAACCACATGACGCCTTTGCCAAAGACAACAGTTTTATTTATTGATGCAGAACAGGGAATCAACGCATTAAATCCTGGTGGGGGATTTTAAAGAAACAATGCGTGCAGTTCTGGATGAACATGTTTAAAACCTTCTAAAACAATGGCCACTTCTCTGGAGACATTTTGGATAAAAGCATAAAAGCATAATCCAATTCTGCTTCCTTGGCCTTGTTCCTTGTTCCTTGGCCAGCGATAACCCTGCATCTCGCCTTATTATCGCCGGAGATTTCAACCATGTGAATCTCAGGACTGTGCTTCCTAAACTCCATCAGCATGTGGACTTTGCAACGAGAGGAGCGAACACGCTGGATCTTGTTTACACAAACATCCCCGGCGCGTATCGTGCCGAGCCCCGCCCCATCTCGGATACTCAGACCACTGCTCTGTTATGTTAATTCCAGCATACAGACCGCTCATCAGACGCTCTAAACCTGTTCTGAAACAGGTGAAAACCTGGCCAGAAGGAGCTACTTCTGCTCTTCAGGACTGTTTTGAGTGCGCTGACTGGGACATGTTTAGAGAGGCTGCAACCAACGGCGATTCCATCAACTTGGAGGAGTACACATCATCAGTGACCAGCTACATCAGCAAGTGCATTGATGATGTGACCATCTCCAAGACCATCACTACACGCTCCAACCAGAAGCCGTGGATGACTGCAAATGTGCGTGCGCTGCTGAAACAAAGAGACTCTGCCTTCAGATCAGGGGACAAGACGGCCTTAAAAACAGCAAGGGCCAAACTGTCTCGTGCCATCAGAGAGGCGAAGCGCGCACACGCAAAGAAAATCCACAACCACTTCCAGGACAGCGGAGATACCCGGTGCATGTGGCAGGGCATCCAGGCAATCACAAATTACAAGACCACATCACCTGCTTGTGACCGTGATGCCTCCCTCCCAGATGCGCTGAACGACTTCTACGCCCGGTTTGAGGTACAGAACAGCGTGGTGGCGAGGAAGACCATCCCTCCTCCCACTGACTAGGTGCTCTGTCTAACCACAGCTGAAGTGAGGAAAACTCTGTGCAGAGTTAACCCACGGAAGTCTGCTGGACCAGACAACATTCCTGGCAGAGTGCTCAGGGAATGTGCAGAACAACTAGCAGATGTCTTCACTGACATCTTCAACATCTCCCTGAGCAGCAACGTTGTTCCCACGTGTCTCAAGACAACGACCATTGTTCCTGTGCCAAAGAAATCGACTGTCTCCTGCCTCAATGACTATCGTCCCGTCGCGCCACTCCCATCGTGATGAAGTGCTTGAGAGGCTCGTCATGAGGCACATCAAGACACAGCTTCCACCCTCCCTGGACCCCATGCAGTTTGCGTATCGTCCAAACCGTTCCACGGACGATGCCATCTCCACAACCCTCCATCTGGCCCTCACCCACCTGGATAACAAGGACTCATATGTACGAATGCTGTTCACTGACTTCAGCTCAGCATTCAACACAATCATTCCTCAGCACCTGATCGAGAAGTTGAACCTTCTGGGCCTGAACACCTCTCTCTGCAACTGGATCCTGGACTTCCTGACTGGGAGACCTCAGTCAGTCAGGATCGGGAACAGCATCTCCAGCACCACCACACTGAGCACTGGGGCCCCCCAGGGCTGTGTGCTCAGTCCACTGCTGTTCACTCTGCTGACTCACGACTGTGCACCAACGCACAGCTCAAATCATATCATCAAGTTCGCTGATGACACGACCGTGGTGGGTCTAATCAGCAAGAATGACGAGTCAGCATACAGAGAGGAGGTGCAACGGTTAACTGCCTGGTGTGGAGCAAACAATCTGTGTCTGAACGTGGACAAAACGAAAGAGATGGTTGTGGACTTCAGGCGAGCACAGAGCGACCAATCTCCACTGATTATTGATGGATCCTCTGTGGAGATTGTCAAGAGCACCAAATTCCTTGGTGTTCATCTGGCAGACAACCTCACCTGGTCACTTAACACCAGCTCCATCACCAAGAAAGCCCAGCAGCGTCTCTACTTCCTGAGAAGGCTGAGGAAAGCCCACCTCCCCCCCCATCCTGACCATGTTCTACAGAGGGACCATTGAGAGCATCCTGAGCAGCTGCATTACTGCCTGGTTTGGGAATTGCACCGTCTCGGATTGCAAGACCCTACAGAGGATAGTGAGGACAGCTGAGAAGATCATCAGAGTCTCTCTCCCCTCTATCATGGACATTTACACTACACGCTGCATCCGCAAAGCACACAGCATTGTGGACGATCACACACACCCGTCACACACACTTTTTACACTCCTACCATCAGGAAAACAGTTCCGAAGCATTCGGGCCGCAACAACAAGACTGTGCAACAGTTTCTTTCCACAAGCCATCAGGCTTCTCAATACACAGAACTGAAACAGAACTCGCACACACTCATTTACTCAAATGTGTGTTACTGAACTGTACAACCTGGACTAAACACAATCATCACTGATCTCGATCCACTCCACCACCACTTATCTATTTATTATTATTTATACTCGCACCTTGTACTACCGTAGAATGTTTACATGCTGTCTTTGCACCTCCTTGCTGCTGTTTTTTGCACTACATTGTTCTGTTCTGTTTGTATTCTCTCCTGGGTATAGTTTTTACATTTCTCCTTACACAGTACTGTATAATCAAGTATACAGCAGGTTTACTAGTCGGCGCTATACTTGGTCTTTTGTCTTTTGTCTTGTCTTGTGTTGTCTGTCTGCACTGTCTGTCTGCACTGTTTGTCTGCACTGTTTGCACCAGGTTGCACTCGATGCACTTTATGTTTGTGTTGTAGCTCTATGCTGTTGTTGTTTTGTTGTTTAGTGTAGCACCAGGGTTCCGGAGGAACGTTGTTTCGTTTTTACTGTGTACTGTGTACCACTGTGTATAGCAAAAATGACAATAAAAGCCTCTTGACTTGACTTGACTTGACTTGACTTCAGGTAACTCTCTGTCTCACACACACACACACACACACACACACACACACACACACACACACACACACTGCGCATGGCCAAGGCGGAGCTGTTGGTGTCATGTGCTATCTGTTTATGCATTCACTCTCCTGGTCTTATGCCAAGTTCTGCCTGCCTGCTGAGAACTTCCTGCCCTGAACAGCATGAGAACCGTGAACACTCGACCCAGCCCGCTGCTTTCTGCTGCACCAGAACACACTGACATTTATGTTTTCTCTTTACCCAACTCTGGATAAAATACACATCCAAGGAAGCACTGAAGGGTTCAAATTAATGTGCTTTGAAAGAAGAGCATCTGCTTTTTATATGAAAGCCACTGAAACCGTGGAAGCTTTAAGCATTTAGTTTTGAAAGCGTTTAAGTATCTTCTGTCAGCTGCTCCATCAGGCACTGTTCCGTGACTTTCTCCTGCAAATTCTCCTCTAAATGTTATAAAACACATTATAATGCACCCCTTGTATTTCACCAGAGACTTTAGGGTCAGAGGTGTTACCTGTATTACCTTCTGTTATGTTTTAGATGAACAGGATGAGATGGATTGAGGGTCCAGGGTTATGTTGTTTAACTTACTTCAAATAAAATAATGTTTGTACTGTAATGTTCATTCTTGCAGAAGGAACTGGATGAAGTGGTGTGGACATGGAAAACCCACAAGATCCGACCCAGACCAGGCCAAGATCTGCACGGAGGTGGTCCAGTCCTCATGTATACAGTCCCACAGTTGTATGATGCACAGGACAAGCTCAAAACAGTGGACCTCGAGGAGGTGGCTGTGAGAAAGGAAGAGTGCACACTGAAGCGTCAGCTCTCTTGTGATGAGAGTTTTGGATCTCTGTGTGTTACTGATGCAGGAGAATGGATGGAATAATGCGACTGATGCTTTTGAAGCTGCAGAGCTGTACACCTCACTAAGAACAGCGTGAAAATATCTAAAGATGTGCTGTAGTTGTACTCGTTTATCAGTGGCTCTGCTGCAGACTCATTATTAAGATAAGATAAGAGATAATATAAGATAAACCTTTATTCGTCCCACAGTGGGGAAATTTCTTTGTTACAGCAGCATAAAAAAAATTAAATAATAAATGCAAATATATAAAAGAATAGACGAGTAAGACATACTATAATGTACAAGTATATAGACAACACAATATATAAACAATTCAGTCAGTCAGATTCAGTCAGAAACAATAAAGAAGCCTAACAATGTTTCTCCACTTATTACTGAATTCTGATTGTACAGCAGAGACATTATTCAAATCATTATTCAAAAACTGGTCATGTGTGACATGGAGGGTGGCTGTAGTGAAAGTTCTTCACTGGACACATGAGACATGGAGGGTGGCTGTTGTCGGAGCATGACATCAAAATCATATGGTTCTGTCTGTTATTGTTGTCACTTGGATGTTCAGTGTCACCTGGACCGAATGTAACTTCCTGGTCAGATAGATCAGATATTAAGCTGCATTTGATCTGCTACACTAGAGTAGTGATCAGTGATGTAGTGAGGACCTGTGATACCATGAGAGTCAGTGATTTATAATAAGGGGCCGTCCAGTTTCCCTCCTTCCATGACAATATTTAGGGATTCCTCCTCTCGCTCATATAGCAGAAGATTATGCTCATCACCACTTGGTTGACCAAAATCGTCCTCTTTCTTAAGATCATCAGCATCCAGCTGCAGAATATCTCCATCATCATCATTATCATCATCATCATCATCATCATCATCATTTAACTCTTTTACCTCATCATTGTCTTTTTTATCATCTGTGTCATTATCACTTTGTAGCTGCTCCTTGGGGAAAGTAGTAATATAGAAGCGTAGCCTGGGCTACGTACAAAGAAATGTATTTAGCCAGATCCCGGTCTTCCATAAAAGGGATGACGTCTTTGTCAAGCTGATAAATGAATGAAATTATGTTAATTAATAGTTTGTGTTCTTTAAAATTTAACATGAATAACTCACCGAAACAAAGTTTAGAAAATGGAAAACATTATGTTTAGATGCGTAGACCAAAGCTTTATCTAAACCCTTACTAGTTTAGTTTTTGTGTGCAAAAGGAAGCAGTAAAATTGGGAGTCTTCCTTAATGGCAAATCATTTCGCATGTTTAGTGAATAATATTCAAACCAAATATTTGATATTTTACTTTGTGTATGATTAACATATGCACAGTATATTCAGAATGATTAGTGCTGCACAATTAATCCAATAATTAATGCAATAATTATTTGCAATATGGACTTGGGCAATTATTTAATTGCAAAAGGCTGCAATTTATTACAGGTGATATCCACATGGTCAGACATTTATGTTGAGTTTGTTAATAATTTAAACATTTAAACGTTTATTTTTTAATAGTTTTAAAGCAAAAAATAAATATTGGCAAACATCCTCTTAACAAGATAATTTGCCAAATGATTTTCCGTTAGCATGGATAAATACGTTTGATTGTTTGACAGTAATTTCCTGAGATGCACTAATGCCTCTGAGCTCCACTGAGATCAGAGTTTATCTTTGCAATTGATGTCGAGAAAAATGTTTGAATTAACCTTATCTAGAGTGTGTTTTAATCCAACTAATAATAAATTGAGCTAATAATTAGTATAGAACCTATTAGATACAATAGAAGCAGCTTGATTAAAACCTATTTTAGCTTCTGTGTTTTAATCAGTCTCATGTAGTCTCTGTATTCCAAGTATAATTCACAATAGCGATCAGATATTAATAAATAGAGTAGAGTAGAGTCTGACTGGTGTTATGAGTGTGTTGGATAGACAAGAGAGAAAAAGAATCGACTGCAACATACAAGGCTTAAGCATGTTTATTGTGCAGAGAAGAGGTGAGATTTACGATGCTGTTAGTGAAGAATGCTCCTAAGAGATGTCCCAGGATGTCTGTAAGTTGGAGATGAATAAAAGAAACAAACAGAGATCACAATAACTAAAAACATACAATTAATATGTGCATGTAACAACAAAAGTAATAAGCTTACAATCATTATAGTTGTGAAGCTTAACACATTATGCAACAGTCAGTTCAGATAATATAAATGAAGTATGACCTAGACACTAACATAACCACGTAGAATAATGTAGTTAAACATATACAAATAGACAATTTAAGTAAAATAATATAGCTTGATTTAATAAAAATGGAATAGCAAATAGCATTATAAAAGCAAAACACTTACACAGAGTAGATGTAGGGAAGATAAAAACCTGAGAGCAGGAGGAAGCGGTGCCTGGCTGTACCAGAGGGGGTGAAAGTTGTATACACATTCTTTTCTTAAGTGACATAGAGAAAAGGCCGTAAATAAGGGTAATGGGGGAACAGGAAACCCCAAATATGGAATTACAGGAAGGGGACTTTTCTAGGATGAAGAAAATAGAAAAAAGTAAAGGTGTCATGTAACACCAGGGTATAAAAATGAGTGTGTGCAAAGTGTGTGTGCGCTTGATCATTTTGATGTGATGAAGTGACCACCTTCTATGGGCTCATCAGAACGTGTCTGGAATAAAAAAGTTTTTGCTCTTTCTCTTCCAAGACTGAAGATTTTCATTGGCTTTTGAGGTCCATTTCATTTCATTTTATTAGGTTAAGAGTGCTACATTGGGAATTAACTGGAACAAAGAATCCACCCGTGATGTGTCTGCTCAGAGACGGGTTCTGAGTTCCGACACAATATTATTTTTTACTGCATAGTGCTATATGATAGCACATTAGGGGTGTAACCCTACACCCCTAATCCCAGTATCTCCAACATGCCTCTCTTGGGGCCCTTGAGCACGGCCCTTAACCCTTATTTTGTAGCCTATGTAGTGCACTACTGTAGTGTTTGTGTTGAATGTGTCACAACAAATCAGTGTGATTTACTGTGTGTAGTGTAGCTGTGTAGAGGACAGGGGTGGATTGGGTCCCACACCACTGACATGTGTAGGACACTGTGTAGGGTGGTGTATCAAACCATAGCATTCTGACTCTAGATTCTACTCAATGTGTGTGTGTGTGTGTGTGTGTGTGTGTGTGTGTGCGTGCGTGCGTGTGTGTGTGTGTGTGTAGGTTATTATCGCTTTATGGTGCTATTTTTCAATATAATAGTGTTATTTGGGTTGTACTTCAGCTACGACATCCCCAGTGTCCTACAGCAGCAGTTCCAAACACACACGCACACACACACACACACACACACACACACACACACACACTTGTTTTCCTCACAGTTTTTAATATAGTAAAGCATGTTCACACACACACTTAACACACACATTTGTTTTCCTCACTGTATGTATTTGTTTGCATATAGTAAAGCAAACACACACACACACACACACACACACACACACACACACACACACACACACACACACACACACACTTACAAACATACATACACACTCTTGGCAAAACTCTGGGCTTCTAGTAGTTCCTAGAATAGCAAAGTCCACTAAAGGTGGTAGATCATTTTCACATTTAGCTCCTAAACTCTGGAATAGTCTTCCTGACAGTGTTCGGGGCTCAGACACACTCTCCCAGTTTAAGTGTAGATTAAAACATTTTTTTTTTTTAGCAAAGCCTACACATAACACGTCTCACATCATAACCTTGTGCTCCAGAACATCTGATCACATGCACATTATCAACTTGTGCTGTTAATATCATGAACAGCAGCTACGCTAATTCCTCTCCACTGCTTCTCTTTCTCTCCCCATCCCGAGGAATCCTAAGGTTGCTCCAGCTCCAGTCACGTCCCACCTCATGAAGATCATGGACCTTTAAAAAAGTACCGTATTTTTTAGACTATAAGCCGCTACTTTTTTCCACGTTTTGAACTCAGGGGGTTAAACAATGAACCGCATAACATTAGACCAATGAAATTTTCGATCGGAAACAAAAAAACGCACCTCACCTGTGTTCTGAGCTGCACGGCTTCAGGAGAAAAAACTTCCACCTATGGAGATTTTTAAACGTACGACGATGCCAAAAGATAAACTCCAGAGAGAAATTGTTGTGAAAGGAAGGAGGAAGACAGTGAACAATTACTTTCTTGGTAGGCTACTGTTTAGATACAAGCCATTGTAGCGCATTGAGTCTGGGTGAAGGGAGAGCTCGCTAACTCCAGTTACAACAGAAATCATATAAGCACAGATAGGTTTCCAAAACTCGTGCTTTTTTGTTTTTCTTGGCAACAGCGTTACGGGTTAGTCAAAGAAACTTAGAAATGAGCATTAGAAAACAGTAAGGACACATTCCTCGGTCTCCACACATGCAGTAATAGCGGAAAAATGCAGTGCCAGGTTATTCCCAAAATACCGCTATGCTCTTAAAGGAAGCACAACATATTTCACCCGTTACACCGGGTAACAGACACTGTCTTTCGTTAAAGTCTGTGTAAAGTATATTAGTTTTAGTGTAGACTTATAGACAGGTGTGGCTTATTTTTGTTTTAAATAAAAATATTTGTCAAATTCAGTGGGTGCGGCTTATATATGGGTGCGATTTATAGTCCGGAAATTACGGTAGATGCCGAGCTCACAAACTTCCCGTACCACCCAGAGACATACCAGTGCCAGCTGGATCCCACTACATGTATGGAGTTTTGACATTGGACCTCCTGGAGTGTTTAAAGGCTCTGGCATTGAGAAGCTGGTGTTGGATCTGTGATGATCACAAATGTTAAGCTATTTTATGAGTTGCTCTGTGGCTCCTCGCCACAGTCGCCACGGCTGCTCATCAGGGGTAAATACACACCATTCACTTTAACTGTTGATTTCTGTAAAGATGCTTTGAGACAATGTCTGTTGTGAAAAGCGCTATAGAAATAAACTTGACTTGACTTGATATACTGATTATAATTTATCACTTTCTTTGGCTATACTGATTAATCAAAATTGATTAATAAAATATACTAATAAATAAAAAATAACAATAATAACTATAATAATAATGGATAAAACAAATTACAATAAAATATGAAAATATGCCAGAAATATAAGTCTATGGTATTTGCCACTGAATTTTTTTTTTTATCGAATAAAGAATAAATCTCAACAAAAAATAAATGTTCTGATAATTAATACAAATGTTCTGATACTTTAAAACATATTTTTTTAAAATAAAATAAATGTAACAAGTAGTAGTAGTAATTTAAATTATTATTACTCATCTAAATAGTGTGTGTTCTCATTGTAAGCAGAACACATTTCCGTTCCATTTTCCTCTCATAACTTCACCTTAACCTGTAACTGTTGTGTGGGTGGTGCTCAGATGCACTACAGAACCGATAATACTACAGATGGATCTCTCTCCCCCCAAAAAAATACAAATAAAAAATAGGAAAAACTGTCAGCCAGTTGCAGGAACATTTCCGCGGTCACGACAGCCGCTTCCAGTTCGGCGCCATCTTGCAGCCGTTGGCCCCGGAATGCTGGCCATCTAGTTTCTGTATAAATAGACGCCGGCTGCTTGCGCTTGCTGCCAGATTGTCTTGTTCGGCTCCCCACTTCATTTGAGACCTTCCAGCCTCCCTTTTCCCCTCGTAGAAAATTTTAGTTTCGGTTTCGTTCTCCCGGTTTTTCAGACCTTTTGCCTGCCCTAGATTTTGGATTGGAATTTCCTCTATTGCTCGGTTCTACGACTCTTGACCTCTGACTGTTTTTAGACTTGCATTCCTCTCCCAGATCCACCCCCAGCTTCGCGTTTCCGGCGCCCCGGATGTTCAGCATTAAGCATTAAGATTGTTCAAAAGCATTCTGACATTATCTCTATCCTGCCTGTGCTACTCCTCCTTACCTGGTACTGTTCTTCTGGTGGCATCCAGCTTTTGGGTCTTTCCCGCCAGCCATCCCTGACAAAACAATATGGCTGTGCATCGTGTTCTGAAGTTCCTGACAGATTAATCTGGGTTTTGCTGACGACGTGGTTCAGACCTCCGCAGAGGGCATCGCTCCACCTCAGACCTCCGCAGAGAGCACTGCTCTGCCTCATCACATCGGCAGGAAAGTGCTTGGGGCAGCCACCTTGCGGCTCGCTCCACACTTCATCCGGCCTTTCCTGACCTCCAAGGCGTTCTACCTGGTGGTCGTTCGCTTCAAGTCCCGCTATGACTGCTGCTGGCACCCGACTTTCCTCATGTCCTAGAAGTATCGTGCCTCTCCAGTATTTTAACTCCTTACTCCTGTGGCATCCTGCATTTCGGTCCTCCCTCACCTAGTCACCCGCAAGATCACTGACAAAATAATCTGGCCGTGCCTCTGATCATGTCCTGAAGTTCCTGACAGAAACAACTAATTTAAACAAATAAAACCTCCACAAAAAGCAGGCGAGTTTGCATGTTTTCACACATCTTTATGGGACTTATTAAATAAAATCATAGCTCCTTTTAATAAATTTAAACATCTATTCCTCTGCTTTTTCGGAAGAAATATGTGCTTTTCAAAGTCATATACACTGATGTGTGTTCCTCATGCAGTGTTTCCTATAGTGCATAGACCATAAACTATGATCTGCATTACTATACTGTGCTGTTCCCTCTGTCTCTCTCTTTTTTCACACTAAGTGTTGGTGAATTAGGGGTGGGGTGGTGGGGGTTTTGGGCGGCAGCACTATCTGTACACAGATACTGCAAAACTGCGAATATAATGTTTGAAGTTAGAAACAAATTCTAATGGCTGTAAATAATTAGATTTTTTTAAATTATTTGATTATATTATACATTTATTACATTTATTTTAATCTGATTCTGTCTATTCATTTATATGCATAAGTAATTTCTTCCGCCATCCTTAACCTGTTAGCCTTTGGCACAGATTTTGGGACTCACAGCTGAAAAAATGCCCTCCCTAACGTTAAATGTTAACAGTTCCTGATAAAAGTGAGCTACACACTATTTAAAAGTTCTAAGTTGATATTGCTCAAAATACAAGTTATAGAAAGTTATAGTTGATGAAATACAGTGAAAAAACAATCCTGAATTTAACATTTTTTTCCTTCATATATAAATACATGAAATCAATCCTGGAGCATTCAAGAAAACTAATGGGTTAAAAGTCACATGTCTCATGAGTTTATATTTTAAATTGACTAAAGATATCATGAGAAATGAGATTCCTACAAACATTTACCTGAGACTATGTCTGGTTCACCCCTCCCTGCCCCACCCAGCCCACATTTTAGGACTCACAGCTAAAATGCCCTACTTAAATTTAAATGTTAACAGTTCCTGATAAAAATGTGCTACATACACAGTTTAGATATCGTTGGAAAGAAGATACTTTGAGCTTTTCTACAAATTGCTATTTTAAAAAGATAAGTTATAGATGATGAAGTGCCATGGATATACATTTCCTGCATTGAACATTTTTTTTATTTCATATAAAAATACATAAAATCAGTACTGGGGCAATCCAGAAAAGTAAAGCCACATGTCTCATGAGTTTATATTTTAAATTTTATAAAGATTTTCATGACAAATGAGTTTCCTACAAACATTTATCTGAGACTATGTAGGTTCCCTGGTGGTCTAGTGGTTAGGATGCAGCGCTCTCACCGCTGCGGTTTGGGTTCGATTCCCCAGTCAGGAAACCAACCCCAGCCCTTAGGGTTGCGCAAGCCTTAGTGCGGGTCCCAAGCCCAGATAAATGGGGAGGGTTGCGTTAGGAAGGGCATCCAGTGTAAAAAAAAAAAAAATAAATGTGCCGAATCAAACATGTGAATGATCCACTGTGGGGACCCCTAATGGGAGAAGCCGAAAGAAAGTTTTATTTATCTGAGACTATGTCTGATCCTTTTCTCCCTCACCCTGTTCAAGAGCCACCTGCTAAACTCAGGTGATCATTCATACTCTATTCATACAGTCTGCATATTAACGACCTGCTGACCATTAAAGGCTTTTGTTCTACATGTTTGGATATTGATATTGATTTGACATTTATATTGATGACCAGGTAGCCAGACAAGCTATTGTTTTATAGTCATGACCATTCATATTGATGTCCGGCCATTCCAATCTCAACAAAACACACACACACACACACACACACACACACACACACGCATACACACACTTACTTTTCAAGCATTTATCTTATAAAAACAAACTGAAAATAAAATCTATACTATGGTATAAAACTGTAAAGGGAGATATATTGTAACTTACAGATGTAAAATAGCATCTCCATGCAGATGTTCAAGTCTGTGTTGTTACTCTGCCCATAAGAATATTTTCCTTGGGACATGAGATTTTAAGCTTAGACACCATTTTAGAGCATTTTGTCAATATCAATATAGTCAAACAAATGAAGACATAAAATTTTATGTTAATTGTCAAAGTGGTCCTCATTTTACCGGTGTGTACTCTGGTAAATGTACCCAAAAGTAACATAAATGAGAACATACTTACACACACACATACTTATATACACACGTTCGTTTTCCTCAATGTATTTCTTTCAATATAGTAAAGCATTTTCACTCACGCACACGCACACACACGCACACACACACACACACACACACACACACACACACACACACACACACACACACACACACACCCCTATACTGGTTTCTGTGTTGAAGGAGGACTTTGATGCCCAAACCAGTAGGGTTGTGGGTTATGGGGACACACCTTTCCAAAGCCCTACTGTGATAAAAAAAACTATATATATATTTCCTACAGATGACAAATCTCACTTACATCTTTCAATACACACAACAGAGTTGGAAATATGACATGATTTTTTGGTGGAGTACCAGACCTTAAACACAATACACAACAGAACATATAGATATCCACTGAAGATAGAAAGTCAAACAGGTTTAAAACAGAGGAAAAGAAAAGAAGAAAGTGTAATTTTTTTGGCAAAATACCTTTTTAAAGAACAGTTAAACATCCAGATTTCTACAGTGAAGTCTTAGTATATACTCGTACCATACAACAAGTTTTAGACCACAAGTTTTGGACTACAGAATAAAAATAACAAAATTAACAACCAAAGTAATAATCTTAATTAAATGGCATCAAATGAGACCCATGATGTAACATCACTTATATTGGCCTTTCCTTTTCAAGCGAATTCCTCGATTTCTTAAATTCTGCTGATTTGTGCATTGCACCCTGCCAAAACAGGCTCCTCAGATGTCTTACACTGCTGCCACTCTTTCATTGCTGCCAGTTTTCCTTTGTTTTTGTGCCTTAAAATGTTTCATTACAGCTGTAACTTCAGCCTGTGACCAGCACACTTTTTGTCCTTTCCGTGGGTTTTCAATTTCTGCCTCACTGTCATTCTCTGTAGAGAAGAATACATACTTTAGTAATCCACTAAAGTTCATTCCACCACCTCTGTGCCAGAACAGAGATCTGGAACACAATTTGGCATAATTATGAATTAAAATAATAAAAATAAAATGTTCATAAAGATTAATGTGGTAGTTGACAGACCAACATAAC
Source organism: Silurus meridionalis (assembly GCF_014805685.1). Taxonomy (NCBI): domain Eukaryota; kingdom Metazoa; phylum Chordata; class Actinopteri; order Siluriformes; family Siluridae; genus Silurus; species Silurus meridionalis. The sequence continues at coordinate 40,163,048 of NC_060887.1, read as the reverse complement.
TGGAGACACCTGTAGCTCCAGCAGGAGAATCATCCTCAGATTCAGTTTCTTTGGAATCACTGGCATCAGAACTGGTGCAAGGTGAGGACACTTACTATTCTTTAGCCCTTTGTTTTTTGTTTCTGTGATTATTGTTATATGTAGCATCAGGGTTCTGGAGGAACGTTGTTTCATTTTACTGTGTACTCTCTTTTTACCCATCCTGAGGCATCCCGAGGTTGCGCCAGCTCCAGTCCCGTCTCACCATATGAAGATTAAAGACCTTCAAAGAAGAAGATGCCGATCCTCGCAAACATTCCGAACCATTTAGAGATGTATTGTTTAAGAGAATTGCTTAAACCGTGTGTGTGTGTGTTTGCATATTTATAGTCATATTGATTGCCACGCTCCTATCCATTTGAATGGCCGGCTACCAATATCAATGAGGTCGGTATGAATGGCCATAAATTGTGTATATATGCCATGTTTGTTAGGAACTGTTAACATTTAAATTTAGATTATTTAGGTCATTTTTAGATTTGAGTCCCAAAAGCAGGGGTAAAGGCTAACAGGTTAAGCAAATAGGCAGCATTTATTATATTATGATTACTCACAAGTTTAGTATATACACTGAATATGTGCAGGTGTGTTTTTTTATATGAAGAGGACCTCACACTTGTTTCACATAATCCTTTAATATCTGTGTAACCTTAGTTAGGCCTATACAATGTTGAAGATCTATCCTAAACTTCTCCGACTGCTTGGTCATACGATCTAATGACCAAGCAGTGCACCAAGTTACTGCATTGAAATAATAATAGAAGATATATCTGTTATTTATCTTCTAAATTATTATGTGTTTTAAATGTAATGTAATGTAAACATAATATATTCAAAAGATTTAAATGAAATTGAATTACAGAACATGTGCAATAAAAGTTTCTGTTTTGCTGGTAATAAAAAGGGATTCATGATTATTCTGTGGAAGTTCTCAGATGCAACATTTTCATAAACAACTAGAAAAAGTCCTGACATTGCACACCATCTGGTTCTCACTACATGAGAAAGGGAAGACCTCAGTTTCAGCTTTCAGCTCTCACTACTGTTTATCATGATCTTTTATTGTAAGAGTTTGTCCTCATAATCTTTTGTATGAGACATAGATCAGATCAAGAGCACCGCTGTTTATATCTGTAAAAAAGGAGCAAGGAGCAGAATATTCACATTTGTTCATATTCTCATCAGAATCAATCATCAAATTCCTTAAAGTTTGTGTGTGTGTCAGTAACTCACTGTAGTGTCTCCAGTTTACAGTGTGGATCCTTCAGTAGATCAGAGAGCAGCTTCACTCCTGAGTCTCCTGGTTTATTGTGTTTCAGATTCAGTTCTCTCAGGTGTGATGAGGTGTTTGACCTCAGAGCTGAAACCAGAGCAGCATAACCTTCATCTGTAATACTGCAGCGTTCCAGCCTGTAGAGAGATCAACAATTATAGATCACCACACACAATCTGGGAGAGAAATGATATCTATCTATCTATCTATCTATCTATCTATCTATCTATCTATCTATCTATCTATCTATCTATCTATCTATCTATCTATCTATCTATCTATCTATCTATCTATCTATCTATCTATCTATCTATCTATCTCACAAAAGTGAGTACGCCCCTCACATTCCGTATGGATGGATCTTCTTGACAGACAACACTATAGAAATTAAACTTGCATATACTTTAGAGTAGTTAGTGTGCAACTTGTATAGCAGTACAGATTTACTGTCATCAGTATTGACACCTTGGTGGTGGGATGGGGGTCATTATTATGTTGGAAAACTGCCATTCAGCCCAGTTTCAGCCTCAGACCATGACCAGGTTGTGTTCAGCAAATTGTTGGGTTGGGTTAGGGTTAGCTAGCTTCCTTCTGGGAGAACGGCCTGCAAACCGACATTGTGCGGCATATGGTCTGATCACTTACAAGCAGACATTCCGTTTCTGCAACTTCTAAAGCATTGTTGGCAGCACTCGTGTCTGTTTTTGAAGCAGCTTCTGCACGTGATGCACAGCATTGCATCAGCATTGTTGGACCCTTGCAAGGTCTGTTTATGACTTGGACCCATCTTGAAGAATTTGACCCTATGACCCCTGCACTGTAACTCAGTTTAAGGGTGTTACAGATCTTATAGCTTGAGCCATCTTCATGTACAGCAAAATTCAAATTTTCAAATCCTCTAAGAGTTTTTTGCCATGAGGTGGCATGTTGAACATCCCCAGTATAAGAAAATCAAAAAATAAATAAAATTACAAAACTGAGAACACCCCTTACATTTGAGCAACCATTTCATCATATCTTTTCAAGGGACAATGCTATAGAAATTAGGTTTGTATACATTTTAGTCAATGTGCAGCTTCTTTAGCAGTACAGATTTACTGTTCTCTGAAAATAACAGTAAATCTGTACTGCTAAAGAAGCTGCACATTGACTAAAATGTATACAAACCTAATTTCTATAGCATTGTCCCTTGAAAAGATATGATGAAATGGTTGCTCAAATGTAAGGGGTGTTCTCAGTTTTGTAAATTTTATCTGTCTGTCTGTCTGTCTGGCTGTACATGTATTTGAATCCTTCAGTATATCATTTATTACCCATTCCAACAGTAGTATTAGGTAAAATGTTTTACTGGAAATAAAAAATAATAATTAACACATTGTGAAAGTTATGATCTGACCTCAGTATCTCCAGTGTACAGTGTGGATTCTCCAGTCCAGCAGAGAGCAGCTTAACTCCTGAATACTGCAGGTTATTCCCACTCAGGTCCAGTTCTCTCAGACTGGAGGAGTTTGAACTGAGAACTGAGGACAGAATTCTACAACTTTCCTCTGTGAGATTACACTCACACAGCCTGGGAGAGAAATGATGATAAATCAGAACACTGAGATCACACACACACACACACACACACACACACACACACACACACACACACACACACAGACAAATTCAGGATGCAAACAGGAAATATGTTAAAATAGCTTTTAATGGCAGTGGGTGGAAAGTGATTACTCAAGTAGCACAGTGAGCAATGGAATGGAATATCCAACAGTAAAAACAGGGCAGGCAGAATTAGAATCCAAAAGGCAAATCTAATAATCCTGGGGAAGGCAAAGTAGGGGAATCAAGGAGTAGGCTGGATGGCCACCATGGAAATGAGCAAGAGCCTGATGAAGGGTTACTAATTGGGCATAACTTTGGGTGGACCTGAGGAGCATGGCACGTGCCATCCTCTATATGCAATGGCAATGTTTCACCAGTGCAAGGCCTCTGGCTCGTGGGTAAAGAACAGAGGTGGTTGGTACTCCAAGGCGGGCTGAAAAGGGCCTGAACCTGTGGCTGTGGACGGAAAGGAGTTGTGTGTGTACTCCTCCCAGATTGGTTTGGAGGACCAGGACATTGGGTCTTTTGAGCACAGGATGCAAAGTCCTGTCTTCAATTCCTGGATGAGTCACTCGACCTGCCCGTTGGTCTGTGGGTTAAAGCCAAAAACCAGGCTGATGTTGATGTCTAAGAAATAACAGAATTCTCTCCTGAATATAGTTGCTAACTAAGGGTCAGATACAATGTTGCAGGGGAAACCATGAGAGTGAAACACTTGCTGGAGCATCTTCATCTTCTTGGATGGTAACGGGAAGGGGTGAAATAGGCCACCTTTGAGAAGCGGTCAATCACCAATAGAATGGTGGTAGAAGGTCTTTTATAGAATAGCCTTTATTTGTCACATATACATTAGACCACAGTGAAATTTAATCCTTGCATATCCCAGCTTGGCTCAGCCATCATATGGCACCCCTGGAGCACAGAGGGTTAAGGACCCAAGAGTGTCAGCTTGTCTGCCCCCTTGTCATCAAGCGAGTGCTGCTGGGAAAGGTTTTTAGCCTTCCTGTTCTAGAACCCCAGGTCATATGACAAGATGTAAGAGTCCCAAATGTGCTTGTAAAAAAGGCTACAGGTTGGTTTCACTTTACCAGCTCGATTGAAATCCTTGCGCTTTGACATTGAGGCAAATGCATACATAGAGCACCTGGCGTGAGCAAATCAGTGTCTAGAACCTCACAGAGACTATCATTGAAGATATCGGAATGTGGAGAAGGATGTTAAAGTTGCCACGGGTGTTGTGCGTGAAAGCATAACTAATTTGCATTTCTTAATTGCATGCGAAATGGGAACTTGTTTGCTTGTAAATGAGTGATTATGCCCACGATGTAACGATATACATATACATTATATATACACATGTATGTGTGCATTCCCATTAGATAACTTTTTCTGGCAATAAATATAATTTTATATATATATATATATATATATATATATATATATATATATATATATATATATATATAATGTGTGTAGCTTCTTAGCATTAGCACATACGCTTTAGAAAATTAGCACATACGCATTAGCACATCCACTTTTTTTTTAAGTAAGTTCAATGTAATTATTTCTTTATTGTGGGTTAAATGTTATTCAAGACCTGTAAGGTGCATGCACATTTGTAAGCCAGTGGCGCTTTCATGCTTTGCACATTACAAATGCGCACTGCAAATTATGAGTTTAGAGGCTGCTTTATTTATTTTTAAAAGGTATTTCATAATATGTATAATATGAAAAACAGCTACTAATTTCATAATATCTTTCATGTTTACTTTGGTTGTTATGCTGCTTTATTTTCAATATTCTGATTGTTATAGTTTATGATAATTATTATGTATTCTCATAGCTGTTTCAATATTTCCAATTTATAGAAAACCACAACCATAATCTTACCCAGATGCATCCATTTGTATCATCTGATAATTCGTCTGCATAAAACTTCATGGTAATCAAGTGGTAACAAAAATGGGTTATTTCCTGAAAGCAAGTGCGTATTCATTCTGTCTCTAATCGGGCAGCCTTTAGTGGGTCAGCACCCTGAGTCAGCAAACTATTCCATATGGTGAAGAGCTACTAAAGCCAACTATTGTTACAGGGTCTGACGTAGATTGAGCCACTTAGCCGCCCACAGATTATGATGATCAGTCCATATGATGAAGGATACTTCAACCCACCCCTTCTAACCAGTGACTTTTCTAGGGTGAGGTTGTCCAAGGGTGAACATAAACAAGTCTTTAATTTTCAAAAATGCATGATCAGTCTCAAACCTCTAAAAAAATGTATGGTGGGTGAAAGTCAACTTGTGGAGGGGGCAGCAGATGAACTGTAGCCTTGCTTAATCCATGCTGGGTCCATCTGTTTTTATACTGGGTGAGAGTTTGAAACCTGGGAAGGACGTGTTAGACAGACGAAATTCACACTTCTTAGCATTCACATCCAAATGGTTCTGTAGCAGGCTTTGGAGCACAAAATGCATGTGATAGGTGTGTTCCTACAGGGAGAGTTAGAAGATCAAGATATCAGCTAGGTACAAAAAAATTATGTGATTGAGCATGTCTGGTAGGACCTAATTTACGAGTGCCTGGAAAACGGTTGGAGTATTGGTTAGGCTTAATAACATGATCAGGTACTCGAACCGATCCAAGGGGGTGTTAAATGCAATCTTCCATTCCTCAACTTTTCGGACACAAGGTGGTATGGGTTGCACACTTCTAGCTTGGAGAACACAGTAGCCCCCTGGAGGAGTTTAAAGGCAGAGGACATGAGGGGTTAGGGATACCTGTTCTTGATGGTGATAGCGTTGAGTCCTCTGTAGTCAATGGTGGAGGAAACCTAACCCTTTTCAACAAAAAATCATCTTACCCCTGTGGAAGAGGAGGAATGGCAAGTAAAGCCAGCATTAAAGGACTCCTGGATGTAGATAGTGGCTCTCCATATGCAGTGAGAAAACCTCTCGTTGTGGCCCTCTTGGATTCTATTATTCTGTTATTGTTTGGTTGATGTCACAAAAGTGGCTACATGAGTAGCACAGATAGCAAAGTCAAAGCTAGGTATACACAGAACTAAACATCCAACAGGGAAAACACAAGGCAGGCAGAATCAGAATTCAAGTTCAATAATCTGAATACAGTGAAACATGAGCAGGTTGTAATGTCACACAGAGCAGCACAAAGTAAATGTAAGGAAAGGCAAGGCAAGGAAATCTCAACATCTTCAGTTCTGCTACCTCAAGCTTCACCTCCTGTCTTTTACTCAAGAAAAAAGTTGAATATTTTGTTGATTTCTTGTTATATGACAGATGTGTCGCTCTACATTTTACTGTTATTAGGTTCATACTATAAAAATTTAAATTGCATAAACACAGTGTGTAAGTGATGATCTGACCTCAGTATCTCCAGTGTACAGTGTGGATTATCCAGTCTGGCAGAGAGCAGCTTCACTCCTGAATCCTGAAGGTCATTCCTACTCAGGTCCAGTTCTCTCAGACTGGAGGAGTTTAAACTGAGAACTGAGGACAAAATTGTACAGCTTTCCTCTGTGAGATCACACCAACACAGCCTGGGAGAGAACTGCTGAAAAATCAGAACACTGATAAACTCTTACTGCTTGGGGTCCAGGAATGTAAGGCATAATGCACCCTGATAGGAGCATTATGCTTTCCATTTCTGGACCCCAAGCAGTAAGAGATACTATAATAGAGTATGTCGCTCTGGATAAGGGAGTCTGCTAAATGCCGCAAATGTAAATGTAAATGTAAATGTAAGAGAGGGAGACATTAAACTAGCCTAAGTATAGGCCCCAGCAGCCTTCCAAGGATTAAGGCATTTGGCTGTAGGCAGATATTCTAGGTTCAGGTGGTCCAAACCAAAAAGGAAATCTCGTCACTCTCCTACCCAGGGGTCACAATCATGGTGCCCACGGGCACCAGGTCGCCGGTGGGCCTTTTCTAAAAATAGCTGTTTCCTACCTTGTTAAATCATTGCTGATAATTATTGTGAGAAATCATTAACATGATCAGTGTCTTCACATAGATCAGGGGTGTCAAACTCAGGCACACGGGCACACGGACGTGTGTCTTATTTTTGGAGCGAATGCGGCTGTAATTAAGGAATTGAATCTAAGATGGAACTACGAGAAAAAACATAAGCAGAAGCTGAAAAACCTGAATGCAGAGCAGAATAAACAGAAAGTAGAAGAGTTAAAGAAGAATCTGACATTTCAGCAGACTTTTTTCACCAGAGCAAAATCACAAAGTGAAGCTGGTGTGAAAGAGGAGAAATCAGACTCACATCAGCCGGTTATTTACCGAGGAAAAGTTTCTGAAGAGCTGCATGATGGTGTGCAACGTCTAGAGTTTGACAGGAGATATTTTTATGGAGAGCAAAATATTTTAAGTTTTTTAAAGTTTAAGATTTGTATTTTTATAAAATGGCATAAGAGCAAAGAAATTTTATTGTTTTGATTTGTTGTTATTTTAACGTTTATTTAAAAGCACAATTTTTATTTATTTGTTCAGGGTCTTTTCGCAGCATGTTCATATTTCTAACTTGTATAATTTTGACAGGATATATTTTTATGGAAAGCAAAATATTTTAAGTTATTTAAAGTTTAAGTTTATTTATTCTGAAATAATATTCCTGTCTGCTTTTATTCATATTTATGTAAAAAAAAAATTGTTTTAGTATGTTCAATAAATGTTTATCCTGTTCAGCCCGCGACCTAAAGTGTGCTTTTGAAGTTTTGGCCCCTGTTCAACTGAGTTTGACCCCTGACAAAGATGAATATTATTAATTATTAATAATAACATAATTAAAGGTAAATTGATTAAATTTGTTATTTCAGAAGTGTGGATCAAACTGGTAGCCCTTCACATTAGTCGGTACCCAAGAAGTAGCACTCAGTGTAAAAAAGGTTGGTTACCCCTGCTCTAACCAGTGGCACCATTCCTCGGGGACCAGATTCAAGGCCGGAAACTCCTGCTCTTTGATGGGTTAATCCGGTTCAGCTGGGCTAAGGCAACCCGAAAAAAAGGCACATGGATACAACCAGTTGCCATTGGCACCTCACTGGGACAGATGGATTGATGTGATGGATTTGCTCTTCCACGGACTTGGAGAACACCAGTATATCGTTGAGGTATACAAGTATACTGAGGTATACTGTATAAGATAAATTGGTTCAACATATCCCACAGCATGTCGTACAACAGAGCCTGTAATAGGGCAGGCACATTTAGTGAAGCCAAACGGCATTACCAGGTACTCATAATGACAGCGTGTTGCATGCTGCCTTCCATTTATCCCACTCTCAAATGCGAACTATATGGTAGGTGTACACGATTTTAGACTGTGGCTCCATGGAGCAGCTCAAATTTCGTATCTATCAGGGGTAGCGGATAGTGGTTTTGGATATACCCTATGTCCATCCTCTGCACATGTCCAAACCATCTCTCTCAGTTGTTCCCCAAAACATCTTTCATGCACTGTCCCTCTAATAAACTCATTTCTAATCCTGTATATCCTCCTTTCACATACATGTACTCTGTCTTACTCCTACTGACTGTCATTCCCCTTCTCTCCAGCGTGTACCTCCACCTCTTCAGGATCTTCTCAACCTGCTTCCTACTCTCACCACAAATCACAATATCACCACAAACACCATAGTCTACGGAGACTCGTGTCTGACCTTGTCCGTCAACCTGTCCATCACCACTGCAAACAGGAAAGGGTTTAGAGCTGATCCTTGTTGAAATCCAACCTCCACCTTAAACCAGTCTGTCATTCCTACTGTACACTGCTGTCACACTGTCCTCATACATGTCCTGCACCACCCTTACATACTTCTCTGACACACCTGACTTCTTCATACAATACCACAACTCCTCTCTCCACCCTGTTGTTCGCTTTCTCTAAATCCACAAACACACAATGTAACTCCTTCTGACCTTCTCTATACTTCTCCATCAACATTCTCAAAGCAGATAATGCACCTGTGGTGCTCTTCCTCGGCATGAAACCATACTGTTGCTCACAAATGGTCACCTCTTCTCTCAGCCTGGCTTCCACTACCCTTTACCATAACTTCATTGTGTGACTGATACTGTATTCCCCTGTAGTTACTGCAGGTCTGCACATCTCCCTTATTCTTAACAATTGGTACCAGCACACTCCTTCTCCATTCCTCAGGTATCCTCTCACTTTCCAAATTTTTGTGGAAAAATTGGGGCAACCAACTAATCTAATGCTACTGCAACTGTTGGATTAGTTTTCAGAGCTCCTAGTTTAAGGACTATAAATTAGAGTGCAGCTCCTGAGTCCCTGCAGGGTCCAAAGTTAGCCAGATTGTTGTCATTGAGTCAACAGTTAGGACCCAATTACAGGACGTAAGCAGAGACAAAATAAGAGCAGTCTTTATCCCGTTAGCCTTCGTCAACTCTTTTGGGACTCACAGCTGAAAATTCCGTACCTACATTTAAATATTAACAGTTCCTGAATAAAAGTGGGCTACATACACAATTTAAATATATTTAAAAAGAAGACACTTTGAGCTTTACTGTGAATCATTCAAAGTTGATCTTGCTCAAAAAGTAAATAAGTTATAGATGATGAAGTACCTTGAATATACATTTCCTGCATTTAACATTTTTTTAATTTCATATATAAATACATGAAATCAGTCCCAGATCAATCTAAAAAAGTAATGGGCCACATGTTTCATGAATCCAACTGCCACGCCCCCTTTGGCGGCTGTCATGCCTCCCCTTTCTCTAAAGCGCCCGGTTTCAATCACACACACCTGGGACTCATCAATTGCTCATCCGCGGCTCCTACATAAACCCCTCACTATCACTCACTTATCGTCCGTTATTGTTCGTAAGTGTATGCGTATTCCTTTATGTTCCTTCCGGCCAGGACTCCACACTCTCTCCACTGCCTTGCTTTTCTCCCAAAGCGCACCCGGATTACCCCTTTTCCTCCCGTGAATTCGCTCCTGGACTATGTGGACCTCGCCCTTCCGGGGTGTACCACGGATATCTCTCTCTCTGGGTTTCTATGGACTGCCATGTGTGTGTGTGTGTGTGTGTGTGTGTGTGTGTGTGTGTGTGTGTGTGTGTTTTAGTGTATAACTCTCCATTTCATAAAACATACAGCGACTTCTACTCCGGCTTTCACCTCCGTTCGTCGCTGCATGACAACATGTCCCATGAGTATATATATTTTAAATATTATGAAGTAACATGACAAATGAGATTCCTACAAACATTTATCTGAAACTATGTGTGGTCCTTTTCTCCCTACCACTGTTTGACTCAGGTGGCCATTCATACTCTGTACATGTACCTTGCACAATGACAATAAAGTTGAATCTAATCTAATCTAATCTAATCTAATCTAATCTAATCTAATACTCTATTTATACACAGTCTCTATTTGCATTAATGGCTGACTGTTAATGCTATTGTTATACATGTTTGGATGTTGATATCGATTTGGCATTTATAATAATGACCAATTAGCCAGACAAGCTATTATTTTACAGTCATGACCAAAGACAGAGATGGCACCAGACTGGAAGCAGAAGTGGATTCTGCTAATTTAACTGTTATTATGTTTATACTGTAAGAACAATCGCAAACACACTGTGTAAGTGATAATCTGACCTCAGTATCTCCAGTGTACATTGTGGATTCTCCAGTCCATCAGAGAGCAGCTTCACTCCTGAATCCTGCAGGTTATTGTAACTCAGGTCCAGTTTTCTCAGACTGGAGCAGTTTGAGCTTAAAACTGATGACAGAACTTTACAGCTTTCTTTTTTGAGAAAACAACCACAGATCCTGGGAGGGTATGACGATATATCACAATATTGACCTCTCAAACATACACACATACACACAAAGCTTTACTGGCCATTTGTGTGTATGAAAACAAAAAGAAAAGTCTCTAGGTTACATATGTAACCCTAGTGCCCTGAGAAACCAAAAAGCTGCATCGCAACACTTTGGGAATGCGGCCACGTTGTCCATGCTTTAAAATAATTTGTGCAATCAGTCAAAATTAGAGGCAAGCCATCACCAGCTGGGTGACGTCACGACCAGGAAGTATAAAACGCACATAAAATGAAGCCGATGCCAGCTTTTGTAAAGGAGAAGGAAGTGCTTGAGGGACACCGGCAGTGTGACATAGACATGCAGTATCTTGTTCTCTCAGAGAACTAGGGTTACATATGTAACCTTGAGCTGTGTTGCGATGCGATGGAAACAAGAGTCCAATACCGCCAAAGTGACCAGTCCAGGGAGCGTGGAAACCAGAGGACTCATAGGAAGATGTTATAGCATTAAAAATCCATCTGCTGAGTGCCTGCTTGTGAGCAGGGAGACCACTTTTCTCGGAGGGGCGACTTCCTCTGAAGTCTTGTCCTGTGGACATAGCAGTCCAGTGCTCGGACCAGGCACAGCCGGACCAACTTCTCTTAGTCTGGGGTCTGAAATGGAGGAGAATTGAATGCCTAGAGCCACCAGGCCATGGGACGACTGAGGGCACCTCAGTAACCTGCTCTAGGGTGCAGGAAGGCACTGGCCATGCCTGGAGTGAACTCCAGAAAGGAGGGAGCCACAGAGAGGGCCTGTAGATCACCTACTCTCATCAGAAAGCAGATAGCCAACAAGAACGCAGTCTAAAAGGTGCCCCCATAAAGCCTTAGCCAAAGGCTCGCACACAACGAAAAAAATGTGCAAGGAGCAGGTCTCTGCCCAATGAATGCCCTACCACGAGGGTGTGATATTTTAAAATGGCGGACGCGTGGACTTCAAGGGTTGAAGGAGCCAACCCCTTTTCCGAACTGTTCCTGCAGGAACTTCAGCACTGAACCAACCGGGCAGTGAACTGGGTCAAATTGGTACTGAATGCACCACACAATAAACACACGCCATCTCGCGGCATACAAACTTTTTGTAAAAGGAGCACTTGGCTGACCCTTGATGCTGTGCCCCCTCAGGGCCCACAGACTCCATGGCTCTGTTTGGGGTTGAAATATTGTGCCCCCTGATTGAGAGAGGATATCCCTCAGAGGAATCTGCCAAGTCGAACTCTCTCCAGAACCCCAGCTCCTTCATGTGAGTGAGAACAACATCTCGATTCTGGACCACTAACTGCTCTGCTTGAGCTAATATCGACCAGTCATTGATATAATTGAGGATCTGGATGTCCTGAAGTCTCAAGGGAGCCAGAGCCGCAGCCACACAATTCGTGAAGGTGTGGGTTTACAAGTCAAGCCCAAATGGAAGCACCCAAAATTTATAAGCTTCGACCCCAAAAAGCAAAACTCAGGAACTTTCTATGAGAAGGAAGGATGGGTATATTAAAGTACTCATCCTTTAGATCTACCATGACAAACTAGTCCTCGGATCTGATCTGATACACAACCTGCTTGAAGGTCAGCATCTTAAACTGGAGTCTCATTAAAGAGCGGTTCAGATGACGTAGATCGGTATAGGATAGATAGAAGAATAGGTATAGGATGGGTATAGTATAGACAGAACCTGCTTGGTTTCCACCAGAGATGCTACACGCTCTTCAGTCACCCCCTAGAAGGTCCTGTCAGGACCTTTTGTTCAAAACCCTCTTGTTGTAGATGACACTCCTTAGATCTGTCACCTCAGGGGGCTTCGAACCAGAGCTCCGCGCCAGATCCCATACAGGGGGAGAGCGTGCCGCAATGCTCCATTTCTGCACTTCCCCGCGGGAGGTGCTGGGTTGTGGTTGGAGCTGCACCCACTGAGCAGCCCCATGGGAGCGGTGTGGGAGATATCAATGGAATGCCACCAATTGTTTCTTCGCTTCCTGTATCCTTTTGACTACCGAATTAACAGAGTTGACGTAAAAGGTCTGAGGGTGAAAGTGAGGTGTCCAGCATCACTGCCTTGTCCCTGTCAGCAATTTCTGACAGATGTTTATCTGTTGCTGTTAGGGCGGCCATAGACCATCCAATGGCCTTAGCAGTCTCTTTAGGGGCTCTAAGGGCCAAGTCCGCCGTATGGCGGAGCTCTTTCACCTGGCTGCCTATGATGTCTCCCACATCCAACTCTCGCGGCAGGTTGGCTTGGTATGCCTGTAACACCGCCATATTGTGCAGACAATCAGCGGCCTGGCCTGCCGAGGCATACGCCTTACCCACCAGCACTGACATAGTACGCAACGGCTTAGTGAGTAGTTTTGGGGCCTTAAGGGAGGATGCCACACCTGGGCAGAAATAGCCTGCTAACATCTCTTCAACCTATAGCGTGACTCCATAAGCGTGATCCCCAAGCCACATGACGTTGGAATACACCATGGTCTTGTGGCTAAAGGGGCGGGCCGAGACCTGGACACCTTGGTGCAGGTCAGTGTAAAACAGTAGACCCTGATGTGGAGGTTGCGACGCCGGGAGTAAAAAGCACTCGTCAAGCTTACTGGACGGAGAGGCTATCATCGGCCGGCCAAGCTTTATACAGCTTATCTACAGCTCGAGTCAAGCTCTCATCACAGGAGGAAGAAACCACTGAAAGGTGTGTTTCCGAAGCCAGCTAACAAGAGCTGGCCCAGGCAGGTAAGGTAGGAGAAAGGGACAAGCCTGTCTTTAAACATTCTGCAAGGTCCATTTGCAAGCCCCAGGAACCGAAGGCTCTACCTCAGCCTCCTCGAAGAGTGCCCATCGGGATCAGAGCAATCGCATAGACATGTGAGCGCAGTGCTCACAGTCAGTTTCTCAAGAAACGATTTTGCATGCTCCGCTCCCAAACAAGCCACACGGAGGCTAAAAAAGTGTGCTTGTTTTTTTCGATGCCTTCATTCTTTTGTTTTTTTGACATACCGACAAACAACATACAATTTCACACAGAGCTCTTCATGAACAAACAGAAGCTGGTGTCGGCTTCACTCCATGTGTCTTTTATACTTCCTGGTCATTAGGTCACTCTGCCAGTGATGGCTTGCCTCCATTTTTGACTGATTGCACACATTATTTTAGAGCATGGACAACGTGCTCCAAAGAGTTGTGAGGCAGCCCTAGTTCCTGTAAGAAAATTCCAAATTGTTACACATCTATTTCAGTGTTTGTTATTTATGAATCTGAAAAACTATAGCAGCTGTTGCTACTTTATATAAATTGTGCTCCAGAACACACATTTTATTCATCTGAAACAGCAAATTACAGAAATGCAGGATCTACAGTGTATAAGTGATGATCTGACCTCAGTATCTCCAGTGTACAGTGTGGATTCTCCAGTCCAGCAGAGAGCAGCTTCACTCCTGAATCCTGCAGGTAATTCTCACTCAGGTCCAGTTCTCTCAGACTGAAGGAGTTTAAACTGAGAACTGAGGACAGAATTCTACAGCTTTCCTTTGTGAGATTACACTCACACAGCCTGGGAAAGAAATGGTGATAAATCAAACACCGATAACAAACACAAACACACAATCTTGGTTTTTAATCAGCACACTGTGTAAACATCAGTGGGTTGTAATGTCACACAGAGCTGCACAACATAGATGTACCAACCATGTGTCAAACCAATCCTTTTGTACGTCGCTCTGGATAAGGGCGTCTGCTAAATGGCGCAAAAGTAAATGTGTCTGCTATTTTTTTTTCTACTGCTTCCCCCTCCCCCCTTTTGTTGCCTCTGTCTTCAGCTCTTTACTATCTATAGGTGGAGCTACCTGGTAATTGAAATGGAGGCCTGGAAAAAAAGAACCAATGATGAGCAAGAGCCCGGCCAGAGGAGGCAGAGCCTTCTATTCAAAAGCAGCTCCTGAAGTCCCCAGGGGAGGGCAATGAAAGAATAAGAAGAAGGAGAAAGAGAGAGAGAAAGAGAAAGAGAAAGAGCACTGTTATGCTAGTTGTGCCAGTTATACTAGCTCACCTGGTTTAAAAACAGGTAAGAACGTGCGCGCACCTACATTCCACCACGTAGGTTTTGCCATTGTTTAGACACCCTAGGTAGAGGGCAGGTGCCACCCACTGTATTTTCTGGTAGCAGAGCCTAGAGTAGTCAGCTAGTCTGTGGCTGTATGTTAGTTAATTTAAGCTTCCAAAATACAGCCTACACTGTTAAAAAAAAAAGTTTTTTTACAGTTTAATGTCTGTATTTTTTTATAGAAATTTACCTTTTTTTCAACCTACAACAAAATGCCTGTTGTTTTACATATATTTTCTGTATTTTAACGTTCCGTCATTAAATTTATCAAAAATTCATTGTATTTTGATATTATAGAATTTTTTTTTAAGAAATTAGCTGTATTTTCACAGAGTAATTTGTATTTTTTACATAGAATGATATCTAATATTTACAGATTATTTTTGTAATAATTAAGTCAGTGTTTTTATTACCATTGAAGACAGTTAATCATATGAAGGTTAAAGTGAGTTTTTGTCAAATAATAGTATTTTTACATACAGTAAAATTATGCATTGTTTCTTTCACTACTCTTTTAAGCTTGTCTTGCAAATAAATGCTCCTATTAACAATTATTTGGCATTATATTATTTTGCCATAGGTCCTAACTACATATATCATTCATAAAGACATGATATGTCTGTTTTTCACCCTAAATTATTATAAATTAAAATGTGGTATTTGCCCATGTCCCAGTAAACAAAAAGTTAATAATTTAGGTTTTTGTGGTTTATATATCTTTTTCAGTAACAATTCCTACAATATCCAAAAATCTAATCAAATATAATACAATATAATGTTTAAAAAGTTACACAGAACTCAAATCTGAAATACTACAAACTTGTAAATTCTTTTATTAAAAATAAGGCATTGGTCCAGTATGGAAAGTTCCCATTTTTTATATTTTCTAACTGAAAAAACCTTACATGTTAACATTTTTAAACAGTAAAAAACAGTTAAGAACTCAAAATAATTAGCTTCTTTTAAACAATCATCAAATAAATAAAAGCAATACAATAAAATAAAAAAACAACCTTCAACCTGCACTTAAAAACATCAATAGTGCCAACCAACAAAACACTTTTTGGATTCCTTGCACGGGTTCTCCTAGTCTCCTAGACCAACGCTGCTCAGATCATCCTCCTCGTTGGTTCGCAAACCGTCATAAAAGAAAAATAAGTAGATTTCGGTTAGGCTCCGCGCGTGCGCATACTGACACAAATTCAAAATTGCCGCCGAATTAGCTCCACCCACAACGGTTTGAATGAGTTTCAGGCTGTTCCTCTGGGAAATGTTTAAGATAATAATGCGCTTTTTCATTACAAGAATCTGAGGAAACTACAGAAGACATCAAGCTGACTAAGGGACGTGTTTCGAACATGTGAAGCACATTTTATAGTGACTGCGCATTAATGTAGTTTTAAAGTTAAAACGTGCAGTATTTTGTACAGTCACATGATGACAGCTGCAGGGTAAAACTCTGAATGAAAGTAGATCTTGGCTGGAGAAGTAAACTCTCATTACATATTGAATCGTTTGGATTGTAAAAATGTGCTAGAAGCTTAGACAGTTCTAGACAGTAACAACCCTGTGTAATACAATGAAGCAGCTGAGTCACAGTAAGTTATATAAATGTACATGAACCTTTCCAGCTGATCTTTTGGATCATTGTCTCAGTGGAACATATGTATGTAATGTGTGACTGCAACACAAAGTCATATATATTGTTCTTGGTTTTAGGTCGTGTGGAGAAACTGTCGAAGCAGAAAAGCATGCTAAAGGTGTGTAGCACAAATCAACTTTTTTGTTGTTATTATTTGTAGTAGTAGTTTAATCTTTATGCATGTGTCATGAGGGTGAGGGCTTAGAGTAGGGCTGTTCTTCAGAAAAAAAATTTCCAGCAACTTTTGCATATTTTAAACACTTTCCAGCAGTGACTGTATGATTCAATCAATCTTTTCACACTGAGGACAATTAAGTGACTCAAACGCAACTGTAAAAAAGGTGCAAACATTCACTGATGCTACAGAAAGAAACATAATGAATTACAAGCGATGAAACATGATGTTAAGAGTTTTCTTGTTTTATATGTCTTTTCCATTTAGTACTGCCCTTCAGAACAGAAGATACTTGCATATTTTCCGGAAGGCAAATTAAGTTAAATTAAGAATCTACCTCGATCTTCAAATTCAAAAGATTTCACCCCCAGCTCCTAATGCATTGTTTCCTTCTGGAGCATTAAATGTAAATGTTTGCACCTTTTTAAATAGTTGTGTTTGAGTTCCTCAGTTCTTCTCTGTGTGAAAAAATGGATCTCAAAATCAGTCACTGCTGGAAAGGGTTCAAATATGCAAAAGATGCTGGAAAACTGAAGACTGCGGATACTTGTGGGATTTTTTTTTTTTTTTTTAAAGTGCTCAAGTTTAACTATTCAGAACAGAAAAGGAACTCGTGAACAACCGTCACAAAACAAAAGAACAATCGTAGATCATCTATATAACCATTTTTAACCATTCAGACCTTTTATAAACAATTTAGGTTCCTAAAGGTAGTCATTTTAATAATTTTAGACATGTTTTGACTTGTGGACCATATGGAAACATCGTTGATGTCAAATATCTTAGTCAGGACAATAAAAAAAAAAACTTTCTTTCAGCTTCTCCCATTAGGGGTCGCCACAGCGGACCATCCGCATGTTTGATTTGGCAAATGTTTTTACGCTGGATCACCCTTCCTAGCGCAACCCTCCCCATTTATCCGGGCTTGGGACCGGCACTAAGAGTGGCTGGGGTTGGTTCCCTGACCGGGGATCGAACCCGGGCCGCAGCGTTGAAAGCACCGCATCCTAACCACTAGACCACCAGGGACCAGTACTAAATATAAAATAACATGCATATTGTATGATCCCTCTTTTGTTAAAATTATTCACATTTTTGCAGGTTCTGCTCGGGATTCCCAAACATTTGTGAGTCATGACAATGGGTCTGTCATTTAGAAACATGGCTTTTCATATAACTGCTATTGAAATAACATCTCTCTCTCTCTCTCTCTCTCTCTCTCTCTCTCTCTCTCTCTCTCTCTCTCTCATTTCAGCTGGATGTCCCGACAGTTGCTGCTCTCATCTTTGCCTCCTGGACAGAAATATTTTGCTCTATGTTGAATGATCATCAACTCAACCCTGCGAAGACAGAACTGCTCATGTTTTTAGATGATCTAACTTTGGTGTTATTGTTGACGCATATATAAATTGCACTGGCCCGATCCTGCAGATTTGCCCTGTACAACATTATGAAGATCAGACTCTTTCTTTTGGGCCATGCTACAGAACTTCCTGTCCAAGCTCTTGTTCTCTCCAAACTGGACTGTTGTATTGCTCTCTTAGCAGACTTTCCAGCATCTACTACCAAGCCTCTGCAGCTAATCCAGCCTATGATCTGATCTTCAACAAGCTGAAGAGTGCACATCACTTTTTTTTATTTTTTATATAAACTGCTGTGTCTACTGTGTCAGACTAACTTGGATTTGGTATGTTGCTTTGGATAAAATGTCATTGTAAATGTATAAAGGTCTACAGCAATTGCCATGTAATGTAGGTATTTCTGCATGCTCTAACTTATTTTCTATAATTGTATTGTTCATTTAACTTGACATACAAGTACGGAATATACAGTGGAGCTCATTGCTCTACTGTCCAAACATGTTCAACTGTAATATGTGTGGAAAATGAACTATTAAGACGTATCTACAGACGTTTGTGTGTGTATTATGAATTGAGTATATTTTTATACAACATTTTTTGATGATTGTAATTAATGATATCTGTATTTATACAGTAAATGCCTTTTAATTTACAGAGATTAAATCTACAAACCTTTTTCAAATATGTGCTTTCTGGATTTATTTCATCGTTATTGTACATGAGGAAATCTATACTTTTACAATAAATTAATGTAAATGGACAGATCAGTTTTATAAAATAACAAATTAAATCCTTAAATTTGTGGTGATTAACCTGACAGTTGGTTGTTTTTCTGTTATTTGACATAATTTATCTGTTTTTCTATAGTTAAAAAAATATTTATCAACAGTAATATTCTGTAATTTAATTACTTTTGACCATAAAGTCTATTCTGTATTTTTACAGTTTTTTGCTAGTAATTTTGTGAAATGATAATTTCTGTAATTTAACAGATTATCTCTGGAAGCCCTGCTGCCAGTCTTTTTACCGTTTTTTTACAGATTTTTTTTTTTTAACAGTGTAGAGTAGACCTTTTCTTATGTTAATTTCTTTGGCACTGTCCATGTTCTTTTGCCAGTCTGAGTCTAGTCTGCTTGACTTGTGAAATACTCTTGGAAACTGTTTGTTTGTTACCTTACTGCACTTGACCAATAAAACAATAACTACTCTAAACTCTGGTCCTGCTTTTTGTCCAAACAACCCGCAACAACTAAATGGTTTTTGTTCCCACACTCCCCTAGGCCTAGCCAAGGTGGGAAAGTAACACCATGGAAATTTAAAAACATAATGGCAGGTTTTGGGAAATTTTTTCCCAATAATAATTAACAAAAGCTTTTTCAATTTGTTTATTTGGTTGATTGTAGCATCAGGTGTTTGGATGAGCACCAATTTGTGAATAGAGGGTGGAGCCAAAAACAAGCGGTGAGAATTATACCTGTTGCTGATGTGACTGTGCTGATTCAGTGTGTGGCAAGGAGAAAAAAGAGGAAAGAGAAAAGAGACTCGGAGCAGTGGGTGTGTGATCGTATGTGTTTGAGTGTGTGTGTGTGTGTGTGTGTGTGTGTGTGTGTGTGTGTGTGTGTGTGTGTGTGTATGTGGCTAACAGCTTATAGTTAAATGACTTAAAAGCAGGAATAAGTTCTGAGTGTGTGTTGGGTGTTTATGTGTCTTGTGTCTGTACCGTCATGAATGCAGGTCTAAGGTTTAAAAAAATTCACTTTTGCTTTGTGAACCCATTAATGTCTCCTCTATCTTCTTTACACATTTATTTGTTTGTTTGTTTATGCATTTATTATCTGTTGGTATAATATAATGTTGCTGTAAATTGTGTAAGTGTTGCTTTTGTGTATTCCTGTTGATTTCCTTGTTTTTTTTCTTTATCTTGTTCTCTTTTTCTCTGGATTTCCTTTGTACATCACTTTAAACAGTGGACATTGTCACAAAGTGACAAAGTAACTTTACAGAAATAAACAAACTTAATTAATGTAAAAATCTCAAATTTATACATAATGAGCGAGCTAATGCATGTTATTTGTTACCCAACATTATCATACAGTGAAATGTATCACTATAATTAAACTATTTATATTGGAAAGTTTTAAATAGTAAAATTCATCAGACTTGTTCATCTACATTTACTGTTATTAGTTTTATAAATAAATATTGACATTCACATAAACAAAATGTCAGTGAATTTAGGAAGATAATCTGACCTCAGTATCTCCAGTGTACAGTGTGGATTCTCCAGTCCAGCAGAGAGCAGCTTCACTCCTGAATCCTGCAGCTTATTCACACTCAGGTCCAGTTCTCTCAGACTGGAGGAGTTTGAACTGAGAACTGAGGACAGAATTCTACAGCTTTTCTCTGTGAGATCACACCCACACAACCTGAGAGAGAAATGATGATACATCAGAACACTGACATCTCAAACACACACACACACACACAAGGTCACTGGTTTTAATGATTACAGACCTGTTGCTCTCAATCTGCATTATATAGTGCAACATCTTGACAGACCTACGCAAGGATCTTGTTTTGCAGACTTAAGTTTGGCCTTTACTACCATCTTTCCTGACATTCTCTCAGCCAAAATGATGCAGATTTCCGTGCCCACCCTAATTTGTCTGTGGGTCACCAACTTCCTGACAGACAGGCAACAGACAGTGAGGTTGGGCAAAGTCACATCTAGGACTCTCATTATCAGAACTGGTGCTCCCCAGGGTTGCATTCTCTCCCCACTGTTCCTCTCACTGTATACAAATGACTGCACCTCTATAAACCCCTATGTCAAGCTCCTGAAGTTTGCAGACAACAGTACAGTCATTGGCCTCATCCAGGATGGAGATTAGTCGGCTTACAAACAGGAGGTTAAAAAGCTGGCTGTCTGGTGCAACCAATACAAGCTGCGGAAACAATTTTACTCGGCTATCATTGAGTCTGTCCTGTGTATATCTATAACTGACTGGTTTGGTTCAGCTGCCAAATGACCATTTACAGGTAAATCTGTTATTGGACTCTGATCAGGGTTTTGTCTCTTTACTTGTTTTGCTCAACCTTCGTGCAGCTTTTGAGGTGGAGAGTTCTTAGTTTTATTACTCTTTAGAAGCTCTTAGTGGTCAAAGAGTGTAACACGGAGCACAGTGATGCACCTGGCAGGAAGTGGATGCAGCTCTCGGTTCTGCACAAACAGCTCTTTCCAGCTCGTGCTAACTGGGTATTGTTTACAAAAAATAAAATAAAACAAAGAAATAAAATGGACAGTCAAATAAGGAGATTTGAACAAAGCAGCGATGTGGAAAATATTCTTGGGGCGAAGTGAAAACAGGGCCATGGAGATCCGCATGGAGATGGAAAATCTGAGCCTATTTTACATCTGTGAGATACAAGATATTTCCCTTTACAGTTTTATATGATGTTATACGTGTTATTGTCTGTTTATTTTCATAAGCAAAATGCTTGAAAAGTGTGTGTGTGTATTGTTGGGTTTTAAATGGACAGCCATTAATATGAATGTTCATGTTCAGACTGTATGAATGGACACCTGAGTTTAGCAGACTTTTACCTAACCCTAGATAATAAATACATTAATTTAATATAAACTCAGGAGACATGTGGCTTTCAACCCAGTACTTTTCTGCTCCAGGACTGATTTCATGTATTTATATGTAAAATAATAATAATGTTCAATGCAGGAAATGTTTATTCAAGACACTTCATCATCTGTAATTTAATATCCATTTGAGCAACATCAAAAAATGCGATTGACAGTAACACTCAAAGTGTCTACTTTCTAAAGATATCTAAATTGCGTATGTATCACATTTTTAACAGGAACTGTTTACATTTAAATTTGGGTTCGGCATTTTCAGCTTTCAGTTCCAAAAGCTGTGGCGAAGGCTAACAGGTTAAATTCCATTAGCTATTAAAAATGGGGGAAGAGTGTCTGTCCCATCCTAACTTCCTTTTTAGTTTAAATTATAAAAGTGCATTAAATAACACTGTGTTCTTTAAGACACTTCACAAGGAGTTTAACCAAATAGAAATAAAATCTATATATTTACTGATCTTCTCTTCAATAAGCTCCTCATTCTCCCTACATACAGAATAAGTGTCTTGGATCCAAGACGCAATATAGTGTCTTGGATCCAAAGATATCCTTACAGAGGATAGTGAGGACAGCTGAGAAGATCATCGGAGTGTCTCTCCCCTCTATCATGGACATTTACACCACATGCTGCACCCGCAAAGCCAACAGGATTGTGGACGACCACACACACCCGTCACACACACTCATCACCCTCCTGCCATCAGGAAAGGGGTTCTGAAGCATTTGGGCTGCCACATCCAGACTGTGCTACGGTTTCTTCCCTCAAGCCATCAGGCCCCTCAACACAGAACTAAACTGTTACTCACACAGACACACTCAACTGTGTGACTGATCTGTACAACCCGGACTTAAACACACAATCCTACTCACTTTACACATCCATGTCTTCAGTACCACTCTTATTACATCACAAACTGTTTACATGCTGTTTTTGCACATCTTTTTCAACTGCTGCTATTGCACTTTTGCACAACATTTTGTTTACATTTTCTGAATTACAATGTTTACTCTTTTACACACTGCAGTGTGTAATATACAATAATATACAGGAATATACTGGCGGCGCTATTTTGTGTTTTGTGTATTTGTCTTACACTGTCCTGTATTGTCTTGAGCTGTCTTGTGTTGTCTTTGCATCAGGTTGCACACAATGCACTTTATGTGGCGAGAACACTTACTAGTCCGTAACCCTGTGTTTTCTGTGATGTAACTCTATTTTGTTTTATGTAGCACCAGGGTTCAGGAGGAAAGTTGTTTCATTTCACTGTGTACTGCGTCAGCTATATATGGTTGAAATGACAATAAAAGCTTCTTGACTTGACTTAAAGTGACCTGATTGGAGTAATGAATGATAATCATGATCCTAATCAGTGCAGTGTTATTAGTGTTTATTTAAAATAATAACTACATTTATGGAATTAGTAACACATTTTAAAATGACTTACACAGCTTTTTTGGATGCTTTGACCACTGGCAGAAGCCTCAGAAGACTTTCCTCTGATGGGGCGTATTTCCTCAAATTAAACTCATCCAGATTCTCTTCTGAGTTCAGCAACACAAACACCAGAGCAGACCACTGAGCAGGAGAGAGTCTGACTCCCCTGAGACACCAGTAATCTCCTTTGTTCAGGTAATTTTGTACTTCCTTTACTAAAGAATAATCATTTAGTTCATTCAGACAGTGGAACAGGTTGATGGATTTCTCTGGAGATGGATTCTTTCTGATGTTGTTCTTGATATACTCAACTATTTCCTGTTTACTTTGAGAGCTTCTACCTGTTTGGGGCAGTAGGTCTTGTAAGAGAGTCTGATTGGTCTCCAGTGAGAGACCCAGAAGGAAGCGGAGGAACAGGTCCAGGTGTCCATTCTCACTCTGTAAGGCTTTTTTCACTGCACTCCTCAGGAAATCACCCATGTTCAATTCGGTAAAAAGATCTGAGAGATTGTTGTTTTGATGTTTATTAATCTTTTTGTTGATAAATGAGAGAAATGTGTATAAAGCAGCCAGAAACTCCTGAACACTCAGATGTACAAAGCTGAACACCTTCCCCAGATGAAGCCCAAACTCCTCTTTGAAGATCTGAGTACACACTCCTGAGTACACTGACGCTTCTCTGACATTAATGCCACACTCTCTCAGGTCTTCCTCATAGAAGATCAGGTTTCCTTTCTCCAGCTGTTGGAAAGCCAGTTTTCCCAGTGCCAGGATACTCTCTCTGGTCTGCTGAGGATCAGGGTCACATTTCTGGTTGTACTTTTGGTGCTTGTTTTTGATCTGAAAGATCAAGAAGTGTGTGAACATTTGAGTTAGAGTCTTGGGGATCTCTCCACTCTCTGCTTCACCCAACATTCTCTCTAGAACAGTGGCTGAGATCCAGCAGAAGACTGGGATGTGGCACATGATGTAGAGGCTTCTGGAAGACTTCATGTGTGTGATGATTTTATTGGCCAGGCTCTGATCACTGATCCTCTTCCTGAAGTACTCCTCTTTCTGAGGATCACTGAACCCTCGTACCTCTGTTACCTGGTCTACACACTCAGGAGGAATCTGATTGGCTGCTCCTGGTCGGGAGGTGATCCAGAGGAGAACAGAATGAAGCAGATTCCCCTTGATGAGGTTCGTCAGCAGCACATCCACTGAGGCTGATTCTGTCACATCACACAATCTCTCATTGTTCTGGAAATTTAGAGGAAGTCGACACTCATCCAGACCATCAAAGATCAACACCACTTTATTCCTCTCACAGTCTATTAATTGTACTTCTTTTATTTCTGGGAAAAAGTGATGAAGAAGATCCATCAGGCTGAAATGTTTCTGCTTCATCAGATTCAGCTCTCTAAAGGGAAGTGGAAACATGAAGGTGACGTCCTGATTTGCTTTTCCTTCAGCCCAGTCCAGAATGACCTTCTGCACAGAGACTGTTTTTCCAATTCCAGCAACTCCTTTAGTCAGCACACTTCTGATGGACTTGTCTTTAAACAGATCATTACATTTGATGGGTGTCTCCTGTGTTGCTGGTCTCCTGGACACTGTCTCAATCTGTCTCACCTCATGTTGATTATTGACGTCTCCACTCCAACCCTCTGTGATGTAGAGGTCTGTGTAGATCTCATTCAGAAGTGCTGAGCTTCCATGCTGTGAGATTCCTTCAGTAATTCTTTTACATTTCTCTCTCAGTTTGGATTTGAGATTTTGCTGGTGCACAGAGACGAGTTCTGATAAAAAAGAAGAATAAAATGTAAACTCTCTGATCATCTCTGTGAGCTACTGATATTTTCATAGCTGTATATCATATGGAATGTCAGTACTGATGTGTTATTATATTGTGTTGATAAAAGCACATCATTATGATGAGATGTGTTTAATAAATGCACAGCAGTTTCCTTCCTCTGAAGATAAAGTGATGTTAGAACCCCATGAGCTCTTACTGTTCTGCAGTGTGTTAGCGAGATCTGTGTGCTTCATGTTCTTCAGGAAGTGCAGTGTGATCTTCAGCACTCCCTCTCTGACACTGCTCTGATCCTCCTCATCCTCCACCTCCCTCTCAGAGCATGCTGGGTAATCTGGACTCAGGAGCTTCTTATATATCTTCAGTTCATCCTGTATCAGAGTGATGACTTTGTGCTCCAGATACTGATTTGAAACAAAAAAGAAATACGTTCAAAATCTCTACTATGTAAACTGTGTACAGAGCCTGAGAAAATATCTGCAGAAGTAAAGTACAAATACAAAGCATGTACAGTAAGATTTATGGGGACAAGATTTTTGTCCCACAGTGGGAACATTTCCATGTTAATGCAGCAAAAAGAAATTGCAAGTCTGGAGCAGAAATATATGAGCAGATATATATATATATATATATATATATATATATATATATATATATATATATATATATATATATATAGTTACAACCCGCATTATTTTGTGGGTTGTATTGTAATTGTACTGTATGTGGTGTGGGGTTTGTGTGCAGGTGCAGGTGCCTTCCCGAGACTCAATTCCAGGCCTCCCTGCACTCCAGTAAACTAAAGCCATGCCCACTTCTCTTTGGATGACGTCAACAGGAGGCAACCTATAATCACCTATAATATAATGTAATATAAAAACCAATAATCTGATACTTGCCACCCAACTGTTATTGTGTGTGAGCCAGGATCAAAAGGACTGGGATCTGCAGCTGCCACTGGTTCTGAAGTCTAACAAGAATTAGGTGCAAGAGTCAACCGGGTTATAAACCAGTAATTCTAATGCTGGGCAAAGAAGTGAGAACCAATGGGGCACCCACCAGATGCACCACCTGGGTTGTGGTATGCCCATCAGTTATAGCACCGGCTACAATCAGCCCATGAGTTTGCCAATCGTCAATCACTTCAAGCGAGCAAATGACCATCATTGCATGAGATACGATTTCACTGAGGGAGAGCTTGTATGTGTCTTTGGGCCAAAGAGACAGAAGTTACGGTAACTTAAATTGGATTGTGCTGGGTAGGACAATGTATGTGGTAAAGAGGCTTGGGAAGTTTATTTATTGTGTGAGAAAGAAGCCTGGTAGCCATAATGCACTGAAATCAGCTGGCCCCATACTAGATAGCAAATAGATAGTGATATACATTACAATGCTGGGATTACTAATACACACACACACACACACACACACACACACACACACACACACACACACACACACACACACCTTGAATATGGCCTCTAAATGACTCTTCTCAGTGATCTTTGATTTCTTCTTCTGCAGTCTGTGAACAAATAAAACACTTGTTAAAAGTAGAATAAAGACTATAAATCATATTCATAACTACAAACACAAAGCAGTGAATACACACATATTACAGAGATGTTTGATTATGTGAGAGTGTGAGTGATAAAACACTGCACTCATACATTCAACTGTCCTCACCTCAGATCAGTAGTACAGTCTGTGTCTTTAAAGTGTAGTGGAAGACGCATTGACTGTTCACTCTTCATGGACACACAGCTGGGTTCAGGTAAGTCTGATCTCTTACCCTGAATCAGACTAAACACACACAACCACTGCATCATTATTACTGTTCTGCAGCAACACTGAATAATGAAACTGGAGTTAAAATCTGATGATGTTCTTATTAACACTGATCCCATTCTTTAACCTTCATACTTTATCCAGCTACAGGGACAACTTGGGGTTAGACGTGTTGCTCAGTAGCTTAATGTCACTAATCATCAGCTGGTTTTGAACATCTGGAGACAAAGCTGCTGAATTCAACTCTTCACTCGTCACTTTTCACAGATACACATCAGAGTCTGATCTGTTTAGTGTTGGTGAATGTGAGAACATTTCTATTTTTCACAGAGTCTCAACCTTCACTCACCTCTCAAATTTCTTTATGTTTCGCTTCACAGAGTCACTCATTCTGGAGGACATTTCTACACAAATAACACCTGTAAAACTACACACACACACACACACACACACACACACACACACACACACAAATGCACAGAGAAAGAAAAAAGAGACAGAGATGGAGTGAATTTGAATTTGAAACCTCTTTTATTGCATTATTATTACTATTATTATTATAATATTACCAACAACAAGTTAAGGAAAAAGAAAAAACTAACAACTCAAATTTAATATATTTAGCAAAATAGAAAAAAGTGCAAAACCCCATCATGATAGTGTGTGTTTGGCTACTGAATATGGCTAACTTGTTCCCAGCTCCCTGTCCTGACATGTCTTTATTCCAGTTTTGCTATTACAGAGAAGAACAGGATTGTTTTTTGTTTTTTTTTACACCAAACTACATTGCCCAATTTCAAACAGCTTGGAATACTGCATACTGCAAAAAAACAGAATGCAATGATGTACAAATCTCATAAACCAATTGTCTTCACAGTTGGACATAGATGTTTAAAATGAGGAAATGTACCATTTTATATTTAAAAAAAAGTAATTTAAAATGTGATGGCTGTAACAGTTTTTTAAATAGTTGGGACAGGGCCATGTTTACCACTGTGTAACATCCCCTCTGTATATGTCTGAAAACTTAGGAAATCATTTGCTGGAGTTTTTGGGAGAGGAATGTTGTCCCATTTGTGTCTGATACAGGATTCTAGCTGCTAAACAGTCCTGGGTCTACTTAGTAGTGTTTTAGTAGGTTTTCTGAAAGGTCTAGACTGCAGGCAGGCAAGTTCAGCACCTGGACTCTTCTACTATGAAGCCATGTTGTTGTAATATATGCAGTATGCGGTTTAGATTTGTTTTGTCAAAATATTTTAAATCAAATCAAAATCAAATCAAATCAAATCAAATCAAATGTTATTTGTCCCATACACATACATACAGAGTATAACATGCAGTGAAATGCTTTATACGACTGTCCGGCATGAGGGCATTTAAGGCCTTCTCGGAAAAAGAGTTGTGTGGATGGAAGCATATGTTGCTCTAAAACATTTATTTATCTTTCAGCATTGATTGTGTCTTTCCAGATGTGCAAGCTGCTCATTTAATAGGCACTGATGCATCTCATAAGAATCAAAGATGTAGGCTTTTGAACTAAGTGCAGATAAGCCAAATTACCCTTTCTCTTTTTAATTTAAAAAATGCAGCATTCATAGTTTAAAAAAATAATTACAATTTCAATTCTTCTGACCACAGAAAAGTTTTCCACTTTGCCTCAGTCCATTTAAAATTGCATTGTTTTTTATTACAGAATCAAGCTTGTTTTTAATCCATTGCCATATTAAAAAAAAATATTTTTATGAAATTATGCTGAATTTCCACAATTTATAGATGTGTTTTTTCTGGATTGCTGAAACTCTGCCCATCTTTACTTCAGTAAAATAGCAGTAATATATAGTAAAGTGACACCTTGTGGGGCATGTTCGGTCACTAGTCAAACTACTCTTTTCACTTTCACTTTTCCCACAATTGTCTATGGCTGTAAAGTGATTCCTTCATCCAAAGTGTCTCTTTAAAATTAAAGTCAAAACCAATAGTTTTTCTGCAGTGTTGAAAAAATTCTTCAATCTTTTTATTATTAAGAGAAAAACTTAATCATTTACCTGTTTGTCAAATAAACAAATCAGGGTATGTACAGGGTTTGATCAAACTTGGACAACTTTAGGAACATCACAAGGCGTCTTAATCATTTTTTCATTTGAATAGTACATTAAATATTGTCTAGTACAGGTGTATCATCATAAATTAGACTAACATTAAAACGTTGATCAATTTTAGTAATTCAATACAAAAAGTGAAACTTGTATGTTATATAGATTAATCACACACAGACTGATATTTCAAATGTTTATTACTTTTTATTTAGATTTTGGCTCACATTTAACAAAAAAACACCAATTCACTATCTCGAAAAAATGTAATACTTCGTAAGACCAATCAAAATATCGTTTTACTAAATTTTTGGCCTTCTGGAAAGTATGTTCATTTACTGTATATGTACTCAATACTTTGTAGGGGCTCTTTTTGGTTTAATTACTGCGTTAATTCGGTGTGGCATGGAGGTGGTCAATCTGTGGCACTGCTGAGGTGGTCCTTTTTCTACCACATTTTTCCTCCAGCACTCTGTAAACAGCAGCTTCTTTAGCGATGACCTTTTGTGTCTCACCCTCCATGTGCAGGATGTCAATGATCATCTTCTAGACAACTGTCAAGTCAGCAGTCTTCCCCCATGATTGTGTAGCCTGAATCAGACTGAGACACCATTTAAAGGCTCAGGAAACCTTTGCAGGTGTTTAGATTTAACAAGCTGATACGAGTGAGATATCACAAGTCTCCTATATTCAACTTTTTCACAGTATTCTAATTTTCTGAGATACTACATTTTGGGTTATCATTAGCTATGAGCCAGTTTCACTTATTGTATTAAATAGCTAAAAAAAAAATCAGCTTTTTAATGATATTGTAATTTGTTGAGATATATATTAAATAGATGTTTAATTTCACAGAGGAAATCTTTGACACCAAAATATTAATATTTAACATAAATAACTCCAAATCCAATCTAATTTCCGAACTCAAACCCAGTCACAGAAATGAACAGTAATCCATGCTAACAACAACAAAAAATCAGTAACTTTTACTTAGAATTTCAAAGTAATTACAAATAAAATTCAGATCTAAACTGATCCCAGGTGGTTTAATCTTTTACCAAGTTGTGATATCAATTCAATTCACTTTATTTGTATTGCGCTTTTAACAATGAACATTGTCTCAAAGCAGCTTTACACAAAGAATGTGGTAAAAATGAATAAGATGTTCTTTATAAGTCTAACAGTCCATTTGATAATGACCAAATAGCTTCCTGGTTCAATTATATTTTTAGTGACTAAATTTTCGAGTAAAAACTTGAAAATTCTACAGTAAAATAAATGAATGTTTATTGTGGGCATTGAGACAAGTTTCACTGTCTGCTAATTTCTTATTTCCATTAATGATGAATAAGAATAACTATTTATTTATTTATTTATTTATTTATTTATTTATTTATTTATAAAAGTGCCTCCTGACATTATTATATTGACAGTTATATTGATATTTGAAGAGTAAATTCTTATAAATAAAGCAGTAAAATGAATTAATTTCTATAGTCAGCATAGAGGAGTTCACTGGAAACCGATTTGAGTGGGTTGGAGATTTGAAATGTAAATTGGATTCCAGCAGAACGATGAAGTAAAATAATGATATGTCTATTTCAGAGACATCCTGTGTGAAATGCACCATCTATACTTTTATAATCTCTATATAGACTTATATTTATGGGGGAGATGAGGGGTCTGGTTTGTGGAGGAGCTCATGGATGCTTACTATCCGCTCGCGCTCTTATTACCACTAAGTGTGAAAAAGCCGCAACCCTGCATTTTCCACGTGGCTTCGGTTACCGTGTTTTCAGGAAAAGCGCTTTCAGGGTGAACCTCAGTCCATTTCCTCACGTGTCATTTAGAACAATTCTACTACCTAGCAGTTCATTTACAAGCTTTTGTTCCCTGCAGGACACATTTTTACTTCACTCCAACATGGTGTGTGCAATCTAACGGTTCACTTAAAGGAAATGAAGATCAACAATCAACTGTGGAAGTTTACTGACATCAACTTCAGAAAAAACATGAACCTGAACTGTTCTTCATCTTTATCTTCATCTCATTCACATTCATAACATCCTTATATTACAGCTTTAGATTTACATACTTACTGTGTTTCTCTCCTGTGAACGCTTTATTTCCTTTCCTTCATTCAACACTTTCACTTTACACAGAGGCAGGAAGTCAGGAACACACATGCACATATACACACCTACTTTTAGTTTATGTCATGCAGTCATGTGAAAAGAGAAATTCACCTTCTATGAATTTGATGACTTTATGATTTACAACACAATAAAAATCATCTGCACTGTAAAACCTAATAAGTTCAAAACAATACATTTGAGAAAATGGATTGTTTAAAATTATTTAAGTTAAATAACTTAATAAATTACATATAAACAATCACTTCATTTGATTAGAAGTAACTAGGTATATATACTTTTTTATAACTTAACTAATTTAAGTTAGACTTATTAATTGCAATAGGTTAAATGAAATTGAATCTATTAAGTAATATACAGGTATTTGTGTTTTTATGTTAACTAAATACATAAATACATAGATGTGTTGAAGTTTTTTATTATTATTAGTAAGGCTAACTTTTTCAAAATTTTCTTCATGGCAATGTTTTCACTTAAGTTGTACTCATTCCCTTTCACTACAAACAATTATTACATTCTAGTTGCAACATTCCTTTTTCCTTTTGTGTTTCAACTCAATTCATTTCAGGAAACGAATTGCTTAGAATTCAGTCCGGTTCTGATCAAAATGATTTCTGAGGTAACAAAAAAATTAAATAAATAAATTATATAAATACATTTATAAATACATTTATATATATATATATATATATATATATATATATATATATATATATATATATATATATATATATATATGTATTGTCAGGGATCCTCCTGCCACGCCCCTTCCGCGGCTCTCTCTCAGCCGCTCTGGTTCTAATCGCCGACACCTGTCACTCGTTACCAGTTTCCCTTTATAAGTTCCCGTTTCCACCTGACTTGCTGTTGGATCTTCAAGAGTTCTCATGGCTGAGGTTTGATTATGAGACGCAGAAAATGTTTTGTGACTTCTGCTCTAAACCAGGAAGAGAAATTCTAGTGAAAACTGATTTTATTACTGGAACAGATCATTTAAGAAAAGAGATAGATCACATAATGGCGAAGAGAGCGCCACAGAAAACACCGTTAGTGCTCGCAGTGTCTCGTGCATGTGGACTGTGTGCCGAAAGAGAATGCCAAGAGCTAGAAATAAAATTCAACACCACCTATGTGATCGCTTCAGTTCCCAGGCCATGCCGTAAAATGATGGCAGATTTACACACGACAGGATGACTGGAAGTTAGTTTTTTAGTTTTTTAAGTTCATTTTTGTGTGGCACTTGGCACCTGTTGTTTTTTTTCATAGGAGCCAATGGCCCATTAATTTATTTTTGTTGTCTGGAGCCCTGATAAATATTTAAGCAGTTCCAGACACATTTTCATATATTTTAGTGTAATAAATAAACAGCAATAGTGGTAACCCTAAAATAATTGTATTACTATTTTATGTTTGGTTTTGTTTTTGTTAGAAATCATTACTTATTTTACCTCAGAAATCAGTCTGCTGCTGATCAAAATGGTTTCTGAAGTACACTTAACTACAGTGTACCTTTTTTGTTACCTTAGAAAACATTTTAAAACCCTCAGAAATCATCACTTCTATTTGTTACCTTAGAAATCAGTGCACTGCTGATCAAAATGATTTGTTAGATAACCAAATAGTACACTGTAGTGTACACTTGGTTCCTCAAAAGTGTACTTTTTTGTTACCTCAGAAGTCAGTCCATATATTTATTTAGTCCGTGTAAATATTGAAACATTTTCTGAATAATTTTCATGTTTTATTGTTGTTTTTAATAACAATTAGTATATTAGCAATTTAGAGCACTATAATGATTTAAAAAAAAAAATATTACTATTTGTTGTTACCTCAGAAATCCTTACTATCATTTGATTCCATGTAATCAGACTTTTGCTGATCAAAATGTAATTTCTAAGATTTCTCAGAAATCCTTTTGATCAGCACCAGACTGATTTTTGAGGTAAAAAATAGTAATGATATCTAAGGTAACTAAACTGTATACTGCAGCATTTTTTTTACCACAGTAATCATTATGTAATTATGTAATGTAATCATTAGTATTTTTTTTTACCTTTTTGTCTGGTAACCAGTGTTAGGCAGTAACACATTACTGTAACGCAGTTACTTTTGACAGTAACTAATACTGTAACACATTACTTTTTGAATAAATTAACTCCGTTACCGTTACCATACTGTGTGTTGTCTGTTATTTTTTTTTTATGAATTCATTTTGACTGAAGTGTAGCCTACAGTCTAACCTGTTTACAGCAGCAACGCATTGTAGGATTGGTGGATGAACCACTGTAAATACAAAGAAGACGCACTGTGGGCGGCAGTAATGGCGAGTCGAGGCGAGAGCAAGACGAGTGTCTCAAAGTGGAAATAAGCTCATTATTTCACTTTAGTTGAGCATAAAGACAAAAACCTTTGAGTCAAATGTAAGCTGTGTCTTTTTGGTTCGAAGGTCGTATCTACTTCGATAAACAGCAACTCCAATCTGTTGAAGCACCTCCAGAAACTACATGCCTCGACAAAGCTAGAAGTTAGAAGCTAACCCGATGTCAGTGGACACACTCGAAGTGAGTCAAGCCCCTCCAGCCAAACAAAAGTGATTACATTTTAACCAGACTTTTAACCAGGGACAGATCAACAAATCTATTGCACATTTCATGCACATTTCAAGTATGCAATGTTATACACATTACATGGACAAATAAATTGACACCTGGTTTTTCCAGCCTTATGTGGATCTTCCCCAGAATGTTTCTCCAAATTGATTCTGAATCATTCAGATTGCTTTTATTTATTTATTTCAAAATGGTTTGTGTTATGTTGTACATTGTTAATAGTTTTCATACTTAAGCTGTAAAAGGAACATTTTTAAGCGCTCAACACAACAGCAGAAGCCATTTTAGTTTTTGATTCTGAATATATTATTGTCAGTGTTCCACCAGACACACCTTCCCCAATGCACCTATCACTCCCAGCAGCTCACCTACATACTAAATATCCACACCTGGCACTCATCAGCTCACCTCCTATATAAACCCCGCTCACCTTCATGTCACCATCCGTTCTACAGTTTACGCTGAAGAACACTCATGGACTATGCTCAAGAGACCCTCTTTGGATTACTCACATTCACAGGATTGTTTATGTTTCGCGGACTTCACATTCCCCACGGATTTACTAGAGCTCACAAGACTTTCATAGTTTTCACGGTTTGCCGTTTTACTTCGTTTGTCTGCTTATTGTTATTAAAACCTCTTTCTTTGAACTTCGGTTTTTGGCGAGTTCTTTTGGCCTGACAATTATTCAGCTTTTTTTGTAATTTATTTCAGAAATTTTTAACAATTTCTGAAATTCAGACCAGCACAAACAAGAGTTTGGTCTGACTTAAATCAAAGTGTTTAAAAATTACTTTGTGTTTAAGTCAGTTTTGTGTTTTTTTAGACCATAATGCAAAAAAGGCCATTAATGGAAACATTAAAGAACGTTCTTTAAAAGTAACTAAAAAGTAACTTTTAACAGTAATGCATTACTTTTTTGTGTGAGTAATCAACAAAGTAATTGAGTTACTTTTTGAATGAAGTAACTAGTAACTGTAACTAGTTACTATTTCTTAGTAACTAGCACAACACTGCTGGTAACAAGAAAATTTTATTGATTTCTGAGGTAAAAAAAAAGTGATGATCTATGATGTAACAAAAAAGTACAGTGGAGTGTAGACTTGTTTCCTCAGAAACTGTAGTGTACTTTTTACCTTAGAATTCATTACTTTTTTTGTTACCTCAGAAATCAGTTTGGCACTGATCAAAATGATTTCTGATTACTGCAGTGCAATCTTGTTACCTCAAAAGTGTACTTTTTTTTGTTACCTCAGAATTCAGTCATATAGTTAAGAACAAAAATATTTAATTACTTTTTGTATCATTACTATTTTTGCCACCTCAGAACCCAGCCAACATTTTCATGTGGGTCCCATGTGGGTTTTTGATGGGCTGTCACTTAGGCCCTGCATGGGCAACCCAAATGGGGCCCAGAGAAATTTGTCCATCGGCTCCACATGGGCCCCATGTGTGTTAGCACAGATGGGCCACTAATGGGTCCATGGTGGGCTCTAAATGGGACCAGTATAGGTGTTCTTTATATGGGCCCATTTGGGTCCCAAATAGGTGTTAAAAATGGGGCACAAGTGGGCTACAAAAAGGACCCTTATGGGGCCCACATGACTTAATCATGGGTCAACCCACAAATGGCCCCTTTATCAACCACAGTGGGTGAAAATTGGGTCCTATTTATTGATTTCTGTTGGTGAACTTAATGTGCTACTATGGAAAATCCACTGTCAAACCATTTCAAACCTCAGTTACAATGTAAAACTGTGCCTGACCAAACAAAGAACTAATATTAGTTGACTTTATGTGCTGCTCTATGTTTAAAATAACATGGTTGAGTATTTGAACTGTGAAAAATAAACTACTTCAACTCAAAATGTGTAAATCACATTTCATTTAAATTAATTCAAGTAAACAAGAAACAGGATTAACAGAATTAATGAGTAAAATAGTTCACTGGTGGGTCTATGCAGATTCCTCGGCTGCACACCTACAAAACAGTAAAGAAAGAGAAGACAGAAAAGGCAATTTAGTGCATTTCAAAATACTACCATTTACAGCAGCATCTAAAAAAACATGCATCAATATAATTAAGACATATCCTAAAATCTCATCAGTGAATTGAGCCCACCTCTGCCTCGCACAGTAATAACTTATGAAGGGGGACCAGTCATGGAATCCAAAACTTATGAATGTAACAATTAAAATATCAACCTTGCGTCTGAACTTGACTCAAACGAATATTTGGCTATTGCCAAACGTCAGTGATTAGAACAATGATTCGGATCAGCTGAAAGATATAAGTCACACCTCGGATCACGGTGGCCCAGAAAGTTCAACGCACTGCAACTGAAGAAAATATAGCAAATAGAAAAAAAACACCAGCAAATCAAGAAAACATTCTCATCAGTTAAACACGAGCTGCAAATCTTCACAACACAACTAAATAAAGAAACGTCCTGCAAATCCTCACAACACAACCAATTAATTTATACTGCAAACAGCACAGACCACAAAATAAATGTTTCATGGGGACCCCAACAAGTGACGAACCCGGGACTGCTTGTTCAGTGTCTATTCATCAGTGGTGGTGTTGATGATCTGAAAGGTGAGTTTTTTTGTTTATTTTAACACCCTGATCATGATTCCTTGGCTTTGCCAGTTAACATAATAACGTTTTACAGTTAATTGTGTATTTCATCAGATTATTTGGGATAATAATATCCAAAAGGCCAAGAAATCATAAATAATGATAAACAAACAACTCACCTTTCAGGTCATCGACACACATCAACACCACTGATGAATAGACATTGAACAATAAGCAGCCCCAGACGGGTTTGTCACTTGTTGTGGTTCCCTTGAAACATTTATTTTGTGATCTGTGCTTTTTGGTTGTGTTGTGAGGATTTGCAGTGTGTTTCTGTGTTTGGTTGCATTGTTGGGGTTTGCAGCACGTGTTGTCAAACTGATAATTTTTTTAATTTAATGGTGTTTTTTTCTATTTGCATGTGTTTATACAGTTGCAGTGTGTTGAGCTCTCCCAGCCACCATATAGGATACCTTGAGGGTAAGTAATTTATAAGATATTTTTACATTTTAGGGTGGAGTATTCCTTTAATTAAACAGAGGCAAAAACAGTGATTGGGATAAAATATTATTAATTGTGCAGCCCTAGCTTTAGGTTATATGACTTACACTTCCGGCTGTACTGCCCTTTGATCATGATCCCGCAGGCTCTCAAAGCATGGTTGTTTTCTCTGTCTCTTGCATTTGTGAATCATTTACCAATCGCTTTCTCCAGCTCTTTCTTACTGACAGTTTTCAGCAAACGGTTCTGCTTCAGGCTACCTGTAAAATTATATAAACAAGAGCATGCTACTGCATCAACCAGGGCACAACCCATTATTTGTATACAAGTTACATGAGCATAAGACTTTAAGTCTGACTGACTTTCTGAATGGCGCAAAAAGACGTTTATCTTTAACGTAATCATACTTATCATAATTTTTAGTAATGTTTAGAAATGATATAAATATGAACGTTTTTTTATCACCTCTACCTATTTCACCTAAATTACATTCAAATAATGTTAAGTATTGTCACAATCTCCTCAGAGCTTTTCTCTGTGTATTGTATATACACGTTATAATGGTAGTAAAGAGAAAGAGACTCCACAGTGCTTTTACTGTTTCACCCTCCATTTATCATGAGGACACTATATGGAGAAAACATTTTAGTAGACAATGTCCTAGTTATCTGCTAATCATTAAGAATGTTCAGTTCCCCTTCAGGAACTCGAGCTGCGTCGAAACGCTATGGGAACACCCCTGCATGACCGCGCTCTGAACCACGTGTGTAATCTGACCAATAGGCGTTTGGGACGTGACGTCATCATCGGTCGAAGTCGCGTAAACAGGAAGCTACAAATGGCTGCGAGATGGACCAGACGCTAGCTTTCTGCTCGTTCAGGTAAGCGCTGTTTCGCTGTGTTTTTCTGATCGAGTGATGGCTGGCAGACAGAGTTTCTGTAAGTAGGTTCATCCGTGTCCGCGTTTCATTACCGGTAAGGATTCGCATGATCGGTGCGTTGTTTGCCTGGGAGTGGAGCATGCACAGTCGGCTTTTGAGGGGGTCGATTGCTCGCATTGTAGCCGCATGGCTATGCGCACGCTTCGCTCCCGGAGAGCGCTCTTTGAGAGGACCGATGGCTGCTTCTTCTCCGGGTACGAGCAGCGCGGCATTACATGTCTCTCTCTCCGAGGAGGGTGAGCTGATGGATGCTAGCGAGCCCGTGGAGTCCTCTCAGCCTGTGCTGTACGAGGAACTCCTCGAGGTCGTGACACGAGCCGTTGTTAAGCTGGATCTAGCTTGGCCGATGGAGCAGCAGCGACAGCGTGCACCCAGTAAGCTGGATGAGCGCTTTCTGTGTCCTGTGTCGCTTCCTCGGCGCCGGGGCCTGCCGTTTTTCCCTGATCTGCACGCCGAGGTGTCCAGTTCTTGGGAAACCCCATACTCAGCGCGTGCTTCATCTCACCACTCCTCGCTTTACGCGAATGTGGTTGGGGCTAAGGCCTGCGGCTATGGGGCGTTGCCGCGTTTCGAACAGACGCTAGCCAGCTATCGCTCTCCTAGCGTGGCATCGTCGCTAAACGCTCTGGTGTTCCCTACTAAACCGCTACGTGCTACATCGGCTTTAGTGGGGAAGGCTTACGCGGCAGCAGGTCAGGCTGCGGGATGTCTCCACACCATGGGTATGTTGCAGGCATACCAGGCTGACCTGCTGCGTGATTTGGATGAGGGACTTAGCTCCGGGGCCACTGACATTAAGGAGTTATGTCGCGCTGCCGACCTAACCCTTCGGGCCACAAAACACACGGCGCGGGCCGTTGGTCAGTCCATGGTGGCCCTGGTAGCCACAGAGAGGCATCTGTGGCTCACCTTGTCCGACCTCCCGGACAAGGATCGAGCTGTGCTCTTGAACGCACCGATGGCTCCTCCTGGCCTGTTTGGTGACGCCATGACGGTGGTCGTGAACAGGTTTTAGGAGTCTAAGAAGTACTGCGTTTCAGCAGTACCTCCCTCTCTGATCACGTGGGGCTGGTCAGCGGCAGCCCCAGCCTGGTCCCTCTGGGCACCGCGAAGCCCAGAAACAGAGCGTCGCCACCCTGGGCCCAAGAAGGAGCAGGCTGACCTGAGGGTCACGCTCGCCTCCAGCAAACGGGCTGTGGTCCGGAAATCCTGACGATTTCCGGTCGAGGGGGCGG
The DNA here is from genome assembly GCF_014805685.1 of Silurus meridionalis. NCBI lineage: Eukaryota > Metazoa > Chordata > Actinopteri > Siluriformes > Siluridae > Silurus > Silurus meridionalis. The sequence goes on along the minus strand of NC_060887.1, from coordinate 40,124,229 downwards.
TGTACGCCTCACGCTACGGTGCCCGTCCCTCCCCCGCACCACCAGGAGGCCGGGCCGTGGACTCTGCCACAGGATGTGCTTCAGAGCACGGCCACCCTCCAGCGGGCGTCTCCCTCCACTTCCGCCCAATGTCTCGGTACGGATGGGGGAGCCCCGCCGCCTCTTTCGAGGTGTCATCAGCTGCAGGGCTCCGCCCTAGCTGCTCTGAGTGGGTCAGAGGCCAGTCCCGAGGGGCTGGTTCCCCTGAGGAACTTTCTGGCATCTTGGGAGGGACGCGGCCGGGATGCAGGCACAGTTGTCACCTGCTCGGGTCGAAGTCATCCTTACTGCCGTCAGGAGAGTGCAGGAAGGCCAGCTACTCACTGTAAGGCAGTTTCAGAGGCTGCTAGGACTCATGGCAGCGGCGTCCAGCATAGTTCCTCTCAGGCTCCTGCACATGAGGCCCCTCCAGTGGTGACTCCGGGGCAGGGGGTTCTTCCTCAGGGGAAGGTCCCGCCGCAAGGTCTCGCGGCGTGCTCTTCGAGCCTTGGATGTCTGGAAGGACCGGACATTCCTGTCCCGTGGCCCAGTGTTGGGGGCTCCGTGTTGTCGCGTGACACTGACGACGGAGGCTTCCCTCACGGGGTAGGGAGCGGTCATGAGTGACCACTCCGCCCAGGGTTTGTGGAGCGGCCCATGTCTCTCGTGGCACATAAATTGCCTGGAGATGATGGCAGTGTTTTTAGGGTTAAAACACTTTCTCCCGGACCTGAGAGATCGCCATGTGTTGGTCCGCACGGAAAATACAGCGGTGGTCTCCTACATCAACCACTAGGGGGGTCTCCGATCTCGCCCCTTGTACAAGCTAGCACGGGCGGTCCTTTTGTGGTCTCAGGACAGGTTCCTGTCCCTGCGGGCCATTTACACCCCGGGTCGGTTAAATGTCAGAGCAGACGCCCTGTCGAGGCAGGGGCCAAGGCCTGGGGAATGGCGTCTCCACCCCGAGGTGGTGGAGCTCGTATGGCGGAGGTTCTACAGAGCCCAAGTGGATCTTTTTGCGACCCAGGAGACCTTGCACTGTCCCCTCTGGTTCTTTCTCTCTCACCCAGCCCTGTTAGGGCTGGATGCCATGGTGCAGTCGTGGCCGAGGCTACGTCTGTACGCCTTTCCCCCGATGGCTCTGCTCCCTGGAGTTCTGGAGAGAGTTCGCCGGGAGGGAGTCCGTCTCCTCCTGGTGGCGCCTCGATGGCAAACAAGCCATGGTTTGCGGATCTGGTGTCCCTACTCGAGGGCCTTCTGTGGGAGATTCCTCCCACGAGGGATCTTCTCTCTCAGGCGGGCGTGACCCTGGTTCACCCCCGCCCGGAGTTGTGGAGGCTGTGGCTGTGGCCCCTGAGGGGGCACGGTTTGTAGCGGCCGGTCTCTCCGCCGAGGTGGTAGAGACCCTTCTCCACTCCAGAGCTCCCTCCACGAGGAGGTCTTATGCCACACGGTGGCAACTGTTCATGTCTTGGTGCCAGCACCGTGGCCTGGATTCTGTTAACTGCCCGGTTGGTTCAGTTCTGGAGTTCCTACAGGAACAGTTTGCCGCGGGGCTAACCCGCTTGACCCTGAAGGTTTACTTGTCGGCCATCGTGGCATATAGCTCCCCGCCTGCGGGGCAGTTGCTGGGTAGAAACCCACTGGTGACACGTTTCCTCCGTGGCACCCGGAGACTGAGGCCCGGGACGCAACCCAGAGTGCCTGTCTGGGATCTGGCTGTTGTGCTGGCAGCTCTCTCTGAGTCCCCCTTTGAGCCGTTAGCCGATGTGGCCCTTAGGTTTCTGTCGATTAAGACCACCTTTCTGTTGGCGATTTCCTCCCTGAAGAGGATCGGGGATCTGCAGGCTCTGTCCGTGGCCCCGTCTCGCCTGGAGTTTGCCCTTGGCATGGCCAAGGTGTTTCTCTATCCGAAACCGGGGTACGTGCCTAAGGTGCCTTCGGCTCCCTTACGTCCTGTTGTGTTGCAGGCATTCTGCCCTCCTCTGTTTACTGCCCCTGACTAGGAGCGACAGCACCGACTGTGTCCAGTGCGAGCGCTGGATGCTTACCTCCGCAGGACGAGTCCTTGGAGGAAGTCGGAGCAGCTGCTAGTCTGCTATGGCCCTAATAGAAAAGGTTTCCCGGCCAATAGGCAGACTTTGAGCAGATGGGTTGTGGATGCGATTGTGTCGGCTCACGAATCCTCTGGCCTCCCCGCACCGCTTGGGGTTTGAGCTCACTCCACCCGGAGTGTGGCGGCCTCCACGGCCTGGTCCCCGCTCCGATCGCGGTCAGGGCTCGCCCTGCCGGAGTGTGGTGGCCTCTGCGGCTGGGTTAACATGAGTGTCACTCCGGGACGTCTGTGACGCTGCGGGTTGGTCCACCCCGCTGACCTTCTTCAGGTTCTATGACCTTGACCCCAGAGCCACCCCGGGCTCCTCTGTCCTGCGGGCTGGTGCCGAGGCCCTCACTCTCTAGGCAGGGTCTGGTCAGTGTGGCGTGATTGGACACTCGTTTCCATAGCGTTTCGACGCAGCTCGAGTTCCTGAAGGGGAACGTCTCTAGGTTACGACCGTAACCCTAGTTCCCCGAGGGAATGAGACGCTGCATCTCCGTGCCACACTCCCTGCATCCCTGCGGCGCTTACCTTCTCTTGCAGGAGCTAGCGTCTGGTCCATCTCGCAGCCATTTGTAGCTTCCTGTTTACGCGACGTCGCCCGCTGATGACGTCACGTCCCAAACGACTATTGGTCAGATTACACACGTGGTTCAGAGCGCGGTCACGCAGGGGCGTTCCCATAGCGTTTCGACGCAGCGTCTAGTTCCCTCGGGGAACTAGGGTTACGGTCGTAACCTAGAGACGTTTCTCCACAGGTATTTATCTCCACACTGACCTTCTTTATATCGTGCCTGTAACTTTAATTACCAAAAATCTTTCAGAAGTATACATTAAATGAAAGCAAACAGTAAGATGTGATTAATTTAAAACAAAAGATAATTTCTTAATGTGACAGAGAGGTCAGGTTATGCAGGTCAGGTCAGGTGATCAGTGTAGTGAGTGATGACCGTTTCTTCAGAATCAGAAGGAGGGAGACACAGGAGCCAATGGGAGACTCTGTGAGCTGCACAACAGATTCCTTAATTTTTTTACTTTTTCTTTTTTTTTTCTTTTTTTAACTAAAGGTCACATTTAAACTGTTATAGTTAATATATAAAAAAAATTGTTTCAATCATATAAAATAGGCAAAAAAACATATCAATTGAATTTGTACGTCGCTCTGGATAAGGGCGTCTGCTAAATGCCGCAAATGTAAATGTAAATGTAAATTTATCATCATTTGAATAATATAGCTAAATATGGCCCAAATGTGGCCCATACAGCACCCTCGAATAAACAAAATGGGCAACCTAACTGGGGCCCTCAACCCTGACTAAGCTGGGGCCCACATTCAGACCATTAAATTGCCCACTGTGACCCCATGCCCACATGATGCCCATATAACCCAGATAAAACCCATGTGGGGCCCACATGGACATGTTGGCTGGGTCAGTAATCTGTCCAGTGCTGATCAAAATAATTTCTGAGATAAATTGTTTTTAATGATTTCTGAGGTAACAAAAAAGTACACTGCAGAGTCCACTTGTTACCTCAGAAATCATTATTATATACTGTATATATAAAACAAAAAAACCTTAATGACATAAATACACAGCAATTTAGTGATTTAAAACAGAATGCTCATCCAAAAGACTATTTTATTTTTATTTTTATATAATTTCTGAGGTAACAAAAAAGTACATTGTAGTGTACACTTATTACCTCAAAAATCATAATTGTGATTTGTTATATTTTACCTCAGAAATCAGTCAATATATGTGTATTTATGCAGTTCCAAAAACATTTACATATATATGTAGTTATATAAATACACAGCAATGTAGTGATTTTAAACAGAACAGTAATTAAGAGCACTATAGCAATCAAATAATTTAATTACTTTTTTTTTTATTTTGTGAGTTCTGAGGTAACAAAAAAATATATAATTATTTCTAAGGTGGCAAAAAAAAAAGTCAAAAATGTACACTGTGGGGTATTTGTGGTGTACCACACTGTGGTGTACATTTTTTTTGTTACCTCTAAAAAGTACTTTTTTAAACCATAGAAAACATTACTATTTATTGTTACCTCAGAAATCATTAGTTACCTCAGTTATTAGTTCGGTGTTGATCAAAATGGTGTGGTGTACACTTTTTACCTCAGAAATCAGTTGGTGTAAATACACAGCAATTTAAAACAGAACAGTTATTTAGAGCACAATAATCATAACATTATTTAATTACTATTTTTGTTACATCAGAAATTAGTCTGCTGCTGATCAAAATGATTTTTGAGATAAATTGTTTTTAATGATTTCTGAGGTAACAAAAAAGTACTAGTATCTTTTGTTACCTGAAAAATCTGTCTGTATATATATTTAAGCAGTTCCTGAAACATTTTCATATGTTTTAGTTACAAATACACATTTTAGAGATTTAAAATAGAACAGTAATTTAGAGAATTGTAATGATAAAATTATTTAAATAAGAATTTAATATTTATAGAAACAAGGTCCCTAAACCCTGAACTGCTCAGTTGTAAGTTACTATGGATAAGGGCGTCTGACAAATACCGATCATGTACTCCATTTTTATCCTTTAAAAAATAAAAAATAAAATTTTTCACAAGACAGGAAAAATGTTGATAGTGTAAGACGTATTTTGTGTTTTAAGCAAACTGTGATTTAATGATTCAAAGATTCAAATGGTTCATCGCCACCTACTGGCGCACCAATGTAATTTATATTAAGTACAGAAAAATTCTGGAGTGAGTTAGATTAAGTGGTGGAAAGTAAACCTAGGGTTGGAAAGATTAGTGATTGAAGCAGACATTAATGGGCATGGTAACGGGAACAGAGAAGATGAGGAGGTGATGGTAGGTGTGGCTTTAAGGAGAGGAATGTGGAAGGGCAGATGGTGATAGATTTTGCTAAAAGGATGAAAATGACAGGGGTAAATACATATTTTAAGAAGAAGGAGAAGTATAGGGTAAAGTATAAGAGCGGAGGAAGGTGCACACAGGTGGACTACATTCTATGCATGAGATACCACCTGAAAGATTTTCAGACTGTAAGGTGTTGGACAGGGAACAGTGTAGCTAGTCAGCATCAAATGTTGATATGTAAGATGGCTTTGGAGGTGAAGAAGATGAAGAGGAGTGTGAGGACTGAAAGAAGAATAAGATGGTGGAAACTGAAGGAGAAAGACTGTAGTGTGAGGTTCAGGGAAGAGGTCAGACAGGGGCTCGGTGGTGGTGAAGAGGTGTTGGATGATTGGGCAACTACTGCAGGAGTGATAAGGGAGACAGCTAGAAAGGTACTTGGTGTGACTTCTGGAAAGAGAAAGGAAGACAAAGAGACATGGTGGTAAAATGAGGAAGTGCAGGAAAAGTATGCAGGAGTACAAGGAGATGCAGCAGCAGGTAAAGAGGGATGTGGCAAAAGCAAAGGAAAAGGCATATGAGGAGCAGTAGGAGAAGTTGGACACTCAGGATGGAGAAAAGGATTTGTAGCGATTGGCCAGGCAAAGGAACCGAGCTGCAAGTTATACATTTCTACCTACAGACTAACTTCAAATCAAATCAAATCAAATCAAATTTTTTTTTTTTTTTTTTTTTGTGACAAATAAAATTTGATTTGATTTGAAGTTAGTCTGTAGGTAGAAATGTGTAGACTAGTGAGGAGAGTGTGTTAAATAAAAGTGGAGCACAGCTTTCATTAACTGCATTACTGTTACTCTTCATAATTTAATTCTAAAATATCTGATCTTCAGCTTCTTATCCTACCTCTTGCTGATTTGTTTTTCTGTATTTCCCCTGATGGAGCTGCACAAAGGACTGTGTTGAATGAAATGGACTCACCCAATATCTGTGTATTTGTAGAATGCTCATTGATTTACCACACCATCATCTGTATGCATTCTATATTGTTAAAATTAAACCAAGCAATGGAGTTGGGGTATTTTAGCTATGAGTGTTATAATGGATATAACTTGTATTACGTTTTATTACTTCACCATTAAAGATAAACATTATAACACACATTCTTGATTTCAAAGATGATTATTTTGTTCACAATTCTTCCGTCACTCTCAGTTTTGTCCTTACAGGGTTTCAGCAGATCTTTAAAAAGTTAAATAAATTATATTAAATTCAAGGTAATACCATTTTTTAAATGGTACAATGGTACCTTATGATTTTCTTTATTTTTATGATCACTTCATTAACTTCACAATGCTGTCATTTCATTAAATACATGAGCGCTGCTTGTTTTAACGTCAGGTGTTGTGCAGCTTTGTACCAGGAAAACCTGCTGATAAAAAATAAATTAGCATTTTTCAATAAATCCTTCTGCTAAATTTTGTTCAGTCCAATTCAAAAATCAATATTTTTACGCAGCAAACATGCACTCGTAAATGTGTACCAGTAGATAGAGAGTAAACTCATGCTAATGCATTATAAGAATCTAAACATAAAAATAAATACATAAATAAATTGGTATTTTTGTTATTAAATACATATTGATAATTGTTTAATATAATAAATAAAGACTTCTCCCGTTTATTAAAATTAGTTCAAAGGCGGAGCCGGATGGAACGAACGCTAAGAAAGACGTGCTGATGAGATTAGTTCTTATTTTTTACTTTTATGATATTAGTATTTTAATTACTTTTATGTTAACTCTAATTTTATTTTACTATTTTGCACATTGCCTTTTGCACTTTGTAAAATAGAACTTGATTGTACCTGGTAGTTGTTATGTGCTACATAAATAAAGTTTGAATTAAATTGAATATTATAATGGTCGCTTGCTCCTCTATAGTGCTCATCCGCTCCACCTGCCCCTCTGTAATACTCATCGGCTCCACCAGCATGTTTCTTGTGTCCTCCACCTGTGTGGTCCTCACCTCCTCCAGGTTGCTTGTGTTCTCCAATGGGTCACAGGGTGTGAGATGCAGCATCATCAGCTGATCATCACTGCCACTGGAATCCTGGTTCTAACCTGTGCATGTTAAACAAGTGTTATGTAACAGGTGCAGTAAAAAATAACTCATGGTTAACGTGTTAAGTGTTTATCTTTAAAAACATTTATCTAAATGAACTGAATCCTACAGAACAAATTTGTGGCTCTGTGGAGGCCAAACTGACCATGTAGTAAGCTGGAATTTGACATACATGTGTTTTGCTCTTCTCATCATTCCCACAGTATCTATTGCTGTGTGTTCTGATGTTGCTGTGGAAGATAATTTAGGACGGTGATGTGTTAAGGCTAAGCTGTGATTAGTTAAGGGTTTAACCACAAAAATAAAAACAGTGTATTAAATGAGATTCTTGCAAAATCACATTTACATCTGCCTTCAAAGCTGATAAAAAATGTTTACTTTTTACATTTGTTCTGACATAAAATATATAAAATCGTTAAATCACAAATTGTACCACTGAATTTATCTGGACAGTTTAATGTCACGTAAGAAATTGTACATAACATGACGATGGATTCATCCTTTGTGGATGCAAAGTTGTGGTTCTTCTTACAACCACACATCCATTTCTCTCACTTCTCATCAAACCTCTAAAGCTTCTTCTTCAGCCGCTGCTTCAGACGCTGCTCCTTTTTACAATTGGAACAGATCTTCTGGGTGCAAAATAAAATAGCCTGACAAAAGGGACTAATCTTTTTTGTAGACCCCCCTGGCATTATATCAAACTGACAGACTAAGAACAGACTGACAAAGATGGATAAAATGGACAAGCAGACAAAGACAGATAGAGAGGGAAGTTTATGAAATGAAGACTGAGAGATAGATAATGATATAAATTAGAAAGATGGATAGAAATATAATTAGAGAGATAGATGTATACAAATAGTTTAGAAAAATAGACAGATAGAAAATGATAGATAGATAGATCGATCGATCGATAGATAGATAGATAGATAGATAGATAGATAGATAGATAGATAGATAGATAGATAGATAGATAGATAGATAGATAGATAGATAGATAGATAGATAGAAAAATTTACCCCAATAGTGAAAGATTTCTATTTTCTTATAAATACTTAAAATAAATAAATAAAAATTCACAGTTTTCCTGTACAACTATTAAAAGTCATGTAACATGCGTCTGGGGTTCATCATTTACAGATTTAAAGGCAATATTATGTGTAGTAATGTTAGTAAAGTTCTATTGTTATTACTGACACATTCAGGTGTGTAGCCACATTTCATAAGTGAGAGGACAAAAGTGTTAAATGTAATAATGATACCATTTTTTTGTTTGTTTCTTTTAGACTGGGTCTTGAAAACTTTAACACACTTTTTAAATGTAAATGTCCCCCACGTCCCTGGATATTCTACACCATGATGACTGAGATCAAAAGACCCCAAACCCACACAATAATGCAGTGTTCCACACTAAGTTTTTTTTTTTTCGCTGATAACGAGTAAAATATGTGGGTTTAATGGTGAAGAAAGACATCAAGAAAGACTTGTAACTTACCTGGGCACTGGTTTGAGCACAATGAGAAAAATAGCAACGGAGGCTAAGGATCATGGGTAATGCTGACGTCAACTATCCAAAACTTCCTTACTCCCTTCTTTACTTACTTTCTTTCAGATGCATTATTATTATTATTTTTATTATTATTTTTTTTTTTAATATAGCATTTAAATGGAATGCATACAACACCTGAACTTGAACTAACAAAAAAACACTAAAGTAAATACACAAACAGAAAACCAAACACAGTGACAGTCTACTAAAATAGTTATAAACTAATGAAAAAAAAAGAAATTTAAACAGAAAAGCAAACAAATAAAAACACAAAAACCCCATTAAAATTCAAGCTTCAGAAAACAATCAGGAGGTAGCCCTTACAGCAAAACAATTTTTCTTTCATTAGTACAGCTGTTTTAAAAGCTGTCCTATAAAGTGATAAGCAAATAGAATCATAGAATATTTTTAGATCAATACCAAAAATACCTTTACATTTATGAAATACCATCCAACTCCTTTGACCCTGATTCCCAAATCAAAAACACTACATGAATTTCACAAATAAAAATTGTGTTGTAAGCAGAAAACAAATCCAAATTCAAAAACTCCTTTGCATGATCACATTTAAAAAAATATATTTGATATTGAAGATTTGAATTTCATATACATTTGTATTCATTAATCCACAACAAAACTTTTATTTCTATCAGACTTCTCAATGTGAGCATGTGCATCTAAACAAATCCCATAAGTCCTCATGCTGCATCTGCACACTGCACCTTACATTCTCATAATCATTACTACTGTTTCTGCTGTTTTACCTCATTACCTGTTCTACCTTCTGCTCCTTTTGCATGTCTAATATATTTGCACTATTTTTAAATACCACCTCATTGTTTATATTCTCTCATATCTTCTCTCACGCTTTTCATTTTCTTTATATTCCCTTTAACTGTTTATTATGTAGTGAGCTGTGTATGGGGTGAGGAGTGGATTTTACCTGCTAATCAAATGCTTTGTAATTACAATTCATTTACATACAGCAGCATTGTTACACTTGTAAATATAATAGAAAACAGTTTTGAAGGAACAATATGCAGGTTTTTTTTTTTATGAACACAAATCTGATATAATAAAATATATAGGATAATAAAAGTAAAAAAAGATTTATCACAAATATTCACATAATCAACCAAACTAGACTTTTGTATCAGTATAAAGATTTTTCTCAGTCTGTACTCTGATTCAGTTCTACTGTATGGAGTAAAAATACTTTACATGTTGATCTTGTTTGTGTTTTTTCCTCATAATCCTCTGTGTGTGAGACTCAGATCAGATCCTGTAATAAAGGAGAGTAAAATGATCAGATTTTTATTACATTCATCATAATCAGTATTTACACTCTACACAAAATCAGTGTTGATCTTCTGAGTGTAGAATCTTAAAGCTGTTTGAGTGTTTAACAGCTCCAATGTACAGGATTTATACTGCAGAGCCCCAAATACACACATTCCACTAGAACATGAACAGAAATGTAGAACCTGCATACAAATGAACAGTAACTCAGTAACTCACTGTAGTGTCTCCAGTTTACAGTGTGGATCCTTCAGTAGATCAGAGAGCAGCTTCACTCCTGATTCTAATGGTTCATTGTAGTTCAGATTCATTTCTCTCAGGTGTGATGGGGTGTTTGACCTCAGAGCTGAAACCAGAGCAGCACAACCTTCACCTGTAATACTGCACCATTCCAACCTGCAGAGAGAACAACAATTATATATGAATCCACATATGCATGCACACATACAGTATTGTTCAAAATAATAGCAGTACAATGTGACTAACCAGAATAATCCAGGTTTTTAGTATACTTTTTATTGCTACGTGGCAAACAAGTTACCAGTAGGTGCAGTAGATTCTCAGAAAACAAACAAGACCCAGCATTCATGATATGCACGCTTTTAAGGCTGTGCAATTGGGCAATTAGTGTATGTGCAATACTGTACGTACATCCCCAGATTGTTAAACAGCTATTTCAGTGTTTGTTATTTATGAATGTGGAAAACTATAGCAGTTGTTGCTGCTTTATTTAAATTGTGCTTCAGGACACACAACATTTTATTCATCTAAAACAGCCATATGACAGAAATCCAGGATCTACAGTGTGTAAGTGATGATCTGACCTCAGTATCTCCAGTGTACAGTGTGGATTCTCCAGTCCAGCAGAGAGCAGCTTCACTCCTGAATCCTGCAGTTTATTCTCACTCAGGTTCAGTTCTCTCAGACTGGAGGAGTTTGAACTGAGAACTGAGGACAGAATTTTACAGCTTTTCTCTGTTAGATTACACACACACACAACCTGGGAGAAAAAATGGAAATGTGTCAGTTTCCTATTCCCCACACTCAATGCTGCATTTTATAATGCTTATAGAACATTCTTTGTTCGACTGGTTATAAAGCATGTGTGTTGAAAACGGCACGAATTCGGACACGTAGCCCTGATTCAACTGCTATTTTATGTTCATTGTGGCTCCTCCATGGAGATTGTGGAGAGAACCAAGTTCCTTGGTGTTTACCTTTCAGAGAACATCACCTGGTCCCTCAACACCAGCTCAATAACAAGGAAAGCCCAGCAGCATTTCTACTTTCTGAGAAAGCTGAGGAAGGCAGAGCTTCTACCATACATCCTCACAACCTTCTAAGGAGAGACCATCAAAAGCATCCTAATTAGTTGCATTACTGCCTGGTTTGGAAACTGCACTTTCTCATGTGATATAAATGTCCATGATGGAAGGAAGAGACACCTTGATGATCGTTTCAGCTGTCCTCACCCTTCAGCAGATAGTGAGGACAGCTGAGAAGATCATCAAGGTGTCTCTTCCTTCCATCATGGACATTTACACCACACTTTGGATACGTAAAGCCACCAGCACTGTGTATGACCACATACACACCCCTCACACACACTCTTCACTGATGTCTGAAAAGAGGTACAGAAGCATTTTGGTCTCTCGTCCAGATTGCGCAACAGTGTTTTCCGACAAGCCATCAGACTCCTTAACATGAAAGACCTGTACTGATTCAAAATCAACAGAAAAAAAATAAATATTTTTTTTGCACAAACTTCTGTTTGCACACTTTTGTTAAAATAAAAGTTTACATACAATCAAATGTTTATACGTCTTTTTTATTTTATTTGTATATGGACAATGCCTTTTGCACAAACTTTTGTACTGTATTTTTGCACAATTGTTTGCACACAACCTCATCTTCAAACTGTATATGAACAATCCTGTCCTATGGACAGTTTGTGTTGTTAGTTTAGAGTTATGTGTACTTCAGTGTTACTTTTGTTAATTTATGTTGTTTGCTGTAGCACCTTGGTCCGGGGTTTGGTTTCATTGTGTACTGCACAGTTTTCTTCTTCTTTCGGCTGCTCCTATTGAGGGTCGCCACAGCGGATCATCCCTCTCCATACTATTCTATGCTCTACCTCTGCCTCTTTCAAACCAACTACCCTCACCACAACCATGAACCTACTTTTTTCCTTCCTTTTTTGCTTTTTCCTGGTGGCTCCATCCTCAGCATTCTACTACTAATATATTCCATGTCCAACATCTGCACATGTCCAAACCATCTCAATCACATCTTCCTCACCTTGTCTCCAAAACATCCTTCATGCACTGTCCCTCTAATAAACTTGTTTCTAATCCTGTCACTCCAAATAAACATCTCAAAATCTTCAGCTCTGCTACCTCCAGCTCCCTCCTCCTGTCTTTTACTTAATGCCATTGTCTCTAAACCATACAACATCTCAGGTCTCAACACAGACCTATAATCTTTACCTTTCACTCGCAGGTTCACTTCTATCACAAATCCCTCATGCCCCTCTTCTCCACCCCGCATGCAGGGCTCAAAGCCAATCCTTGATGCAGTCCAACCTCCACCTTGAACCAGTCTGTCGGTCCTACTGCACACTTCACTTTTGCCACACTGTCCTTGTGCATGTCCTGCACCACCCTCACATACAGTGGGTACGGAAAGTATTCAGACCCCCTTAAATTTTCACTCTTTGTTATATTGCAGCCATTTGCTGAAATCATTTAAGTTCATTTTTCTTCCTCATTAATTTACACATAGCACACCATATTGACAAAAAAACACAGACTTGTTGACATTGTTGCAGATTTATTAAAAAAGAAAAACTGAAATATCACATGGTCACTAAGTATTCAGACCCTTTGCTCAGTATTTAGTAGAAGCACCCTTTTGATCTAATACAGCCAGGAGTCTTTTTTTTGGGAAAGATGCAACAAGTTTTTTACACCTTTACTGGTATTTGGTTCTTTCATTCGGCCTAGCCTTGTCAGCCCGCTTGAGCACTTCAGGCATTACCGCCTCAATCACCGAGGAAACGCCCCCTCCCAACCAGCTGCACGGAAATTAGACGCCATTTCCGTGCAGCTGGTTGAGTTCGATATTCATAAATGGCGTCTAATTTTCTGGCACTTATAAGGACGCCTAAATCCTCCAGACAGTGCCAGATTGTCTTTAGGCTTGTCCTGATCACTCTCCAGCGTATTCCCTGTTTTGTTTGTTTCTGACCTGTTTATTCTGTTCTCCGGTTTTCTGCTTGGCTTTGCTCTGCTCGCGCTGAACGCGCTCCGGTTTCCGGCTCGGCTCGGCTCGCGCTGAACGCAATCCAGTTTCCGGCTCAGCTCTGCTCTGCTCGCACTGAACGCGCTCCGGTTTCCGGCTCGGCTCTGCTCTGCTCGCGTTGAACGCGCGTTTCGGTTTCCGGCTTGGCATCCCCACCCTCCGCGCACATCGGCTCCCTGAATCGGCTCCCTGAATCGGTTTCCCTATTCAGCTCTGCACAGCCTTTCTCCTGCTCTGCTCTTTTGCATCTGCCTTGAAACCTATAACCTGAACTTTCTGACAGAACAATCTGGCCAACATGGATCCCGTGGATGTACCTGCCGCTAGCGCCGCTTTAACAGCCTTGTCTCGCGGACAAGCGGCGCAGGAGCAACAAATCCAAAACCTCACTACAGGCGTGCAGGAAATCATGGGATTTTTGCGCACATGTTTTGGTGACCGACTCACCACGGGTGCTCCGCTGCCGTCATCACCTGCTGCCCCGGCCCGGCAGGCCCCTGCTCCACCTACCGCCCCTTCAACTATGCATGAGCCTCAGCTCGCGCAGCCGGCCCAGTTTATGGGCAACCCTGACTCCTGCCGCTCATTTATTATGCAGTGACACCTGATTTTTAGCATGCAGCCGTCCCAATTCAGTACAGAGCGCTCCAAGGTGGCCTACGTCAATTCCCTCCTGTCAGGCCGAGCCCTAAGGTGGGCCACTGCAGATTGGGAAAGTCAATCAGCCAACTGCAGGTCGTTCGCCGCCTTTTCTGCCGAACTCCGGAAGGTCTTCGGCACATCTATGCCACGCCAAGATGCCGCCCGCTCCCTGGTCTCTGCCGCACAGGGGCATCACTCTGTTGCAGAGTTTGTGGCTGAGGTCCGGACTCAGGCCACTGACAGCGGATGGGATCGCATTGCACTTTACTTTCCTCCAGGGCCTCTTCTCTGGCGTTAAAGACGAACTTGCCGCTCGTGATCCACGCCAGGATCTGGATTCGCTGATCTCATTGGCTACACGCATCGATCGGCGCATAAAGGAACACCGCCTGGAGCGTGGTTACCCCACTCAGTGCCTAGATCCTCACACTCCTTTAACTGCGAGCAGTTCCCCAGCTCGTATTTCGGGTTCTGGCACTCGTTCTTTCTCTCCGCCGCAAGCCATGGAGATAGGACGCCACCACCTGACCCCTGCTGAGAAGGAGAAACGTCGGTCTCTAAGTCTATGCCTCTACTGCGGAGGTAAAGGGCACATGGCCGCATCCTGCCCAGTAAAAGGCAAGGCTCGTCGGTAAAGGGGGGAGCACCCACGAGCCACTCCTTCCCCGCTCCCTCTAAACCCACTATCTTGGTCCACCTTCAGGTTGGCCCTGGAGGCACGGAATTGGCTGCCTTCGTCGACTCTGGGGCTGATGCCGAATTCATCGAACTCAAACTTGCCCAGCAACTGCTGGTTCCCATGGAACCCCTACCTGAAGCTCTGCTGATCAGAGCCCTGGATGGCAGCCTTTAAGGCCGGGCCACGCACCGCACTAAGCCTCTACTCATGTCAGTGGGGGAACGACATCAGGAGTGGCTTTCCTTCCTGGTCATCTCCTCTCCTCAAGCCCCCATTATGCTCGGGTTCCCTTGGCTTCAGAAACACAACCCACGTGTTGATTGGATGACAGGGCGTATTGTGGATTGGGGTGTGCATTGCTTCAGCCACTGCCTTGCTCTCCCTCCACCCAAACCACTGCCGGCTGTCACTCCCGAGCTCTCCAATTTAGCATCGGTTCCTGAGATCTATCATGGCCTTGCGCGCGTGTTCAGTAAGGCCTTGGCTACCTCCCTGCCTTCCCACCGGCAGTGACTGTGCCATCGAACTGCTTCCCGGAGCCAGTCCCCCTAGGGGGCGCCTGTATCAGTTATCTGCCCCAGAAAGGACTGCAATGAACCAGTATATCCAGGAGTCCCTGGCAGCAGTTATCATCCGACCATCCTTCTTCTCAGCTGGGGCAGGTTTCTTCTTTGTCGAAAAGAAGGATAAGTCCCTACGCCCATGTATTGACTACCGGTGTCTTAATACGATCACTGTCCGGAAGCATTACCCCTTGCCGCTTATGGCCTCGGCGTTCGAGCTCCTGCATGGTGCCACGATCTTTACTAAGCTGGATCTACGCAACGCGTACCACCTGGTGCGTATCAGGGAGGGGGATGAATGGAAGACAGCCTTCAATACCCCAGCCGGTCATTACGAGTTTGTGTTTGTCTACCTAGATGATATCCTGATCTTCTCCCATTCCATGGATGAACACGTCCGGTAGGTGCGTCAGGTCTTGGAGAGACTTCTCACGTAAAACCCGGGAAATGTGAGTTCCACACCTCTCAAACCTCGTTCCTGGGATATGTGCTTTCGGCCGGTAATATCCGGATGGACCCTGCCAGGGTCCAGGCAATCCGGGACTGGCCGACCCCCACCTCCCGCCGCCAATTACAAAGGTTCCTGGGCTTCGCCAATTTTTATCGCCGCTTCGTAAAGGGCTATAGTTCGGTGGTGGCTCCCCTCCACCTCTTGACATCTTCCCTCTGCTAGTTCTTTTGGGGCCCTGAGGCTGAGGAGGCATTTCTGGAGCTTAAGCGGCGATTCACAGAGGCACCCATTCTCATCTTTCCTGATCCGGCTCGGCAGTTTGTTGTTGAAGTCGACGCCTCTGGCGTAGGAGTTGGGGGCGGTGCTCTCCCAGGTCTGCCCTGAGGATAACCGCCTGCATCCTTGCGCCTTTTTTTTCCAAGCGCCTTAGCTCCTCGGAACTTAACTACCTGGGGGGTGAGAGGGAGCTCCTTGCTGTCAAACTGGCCTTGGAGGACTGGCACCAATTGTTGGAGGGTGCGGAGGTCCTCTTTCTGGTCTGGACGCATCATCGCAACCTTGAGTACCTCCAATCGGCTAAACGACTCAACCCCCGACAGGCTAGATTGGGGCCTTTTCTTTGGCCGCTTCCAGTTCTCTCTTTCGTACCGGCCTGGGAGCTGAAATGTCAAGCCTGATGCGCTCTCTAGAGTTCATGCCCTGGAGGAGGAGGAGCCATGCCCAGAGACCATCCTTGCCAAGTCTGTGTCGGTCCACACCCTTAGTCTCGCTTTGGAGGATCGGGTCAAGAATGCCCGTGACAGGGGCCCTGTCCCCGAGGGTTGCCCCACTGGTCTCCTGTTCGTCCCCGAGGGTCTCTGCTCTGGAGTTCTTCAGTGGTGTCACAACTCCCTGTTCTTCTGTCACCCCGGTCAGCCTTGCACCTTGTTTCTGGTCAAGGCACGCTTTTAGTGGCCTTCCATGGTAAAGGACACCCGGGACTTTGTCGCAGCCTGCCCCGACTGTGCCCAACACAAGAACCCTTGTGGCCGCTCCCAAGGTCTTCTTTGGCCCCTTCCTATCCCGAAACACCCGTGGTAGCACATCGCCATGGACTTCGTTACCGGGCTGCCCGTTTCCAATGGCAACACAGTCATCATGACGGTCATTGATCGGTTTTCTAAGATGGGCCACTTCATTGCTCTACCCAAGCTGCCATCTGCCAAGGAAACTGCCAAGCTAGCCCTCCAGCACATATTTCGCCTCCATGGTTTTCCCAGAGATATCGTCTCGGACTGCGGACCCCAATTCTCGGCACAGTTTTGGAGGGAGTTCTGCCGCCTCCTGGGCATCTCGACCAGCCTCTCATCTGGGTTTCACCCCTAGACGAACGGACAAACAGAGATACTAAACCAGGATCTTGAGACTGGTCTCCGCCTCCTTTGCAGTCGGGAGCCCTCCTCCTGGTCGGACAAACTTTTGTGGATTGAGTACGCCCATAACACTCTTCCCACTGCTGCCACGGGACTTGCGCCCTTCCAGGTGGTCCACGGTTTCCTGCCGCCAACTTTCTCCAACCAGGAACCCCAGTCCGCCGTTCCTTCTGCCGCCCTTTTCTTCCGACGCTGCCATTGAGGCTGGACAACGGCCCGAGCAGCCCTGCTCAAAAATGGCATAAGGCTTTGACAGGGGGCCAGCCATAAGCGGCGCCTAGCCCCCCGCTACCACGCTGGGCAATGTGTATGGCTCTCTACTCGGGACCTTCCCCTTAAGGCCACCTGTCAGAAGCTCGCCCCACGCTTCATCGGCCCCTTCCCTATTTCCAAGGTCATCAATCCCGTGGCCCTCCGGCTCAGGCTCCCCAGGGCGCTCCGGGTCCACCCTACATTTCATGTGTCTAGGGTTCGACCGGTTCAGGCCTGCTCCCTGGTGCCCTCCGCCAGGCCCCCTCCGTCCGCCCGGGTCGTTGATGGGGGTTCTGCCTACACCGTGCGCTGCCTGCTCCGCTCCCGTCGTTGTGGTAGGGGCCTTCAGTACCTTGTGGATTGGGAGGGCTTTGGTCCTGAGGAGCGCTCCTGGGTCCCCTCCCGCTTTATCCTGGACCCTGACCTGATTAATGGCTTTCATTGGGCCCACCCGGGGCAGCCTGTTGGGGCATCCGGGGCCGCCCTGGATGGGGGGGTACTGTCAGCCCGCTTGAGCACTTCAGGCATTACCGCCTCAATCACCGAGGAAACACCCCCTCCCAACCAGCTGCACGAAAATGGCATCTAATTTTCTGGCACTTATAAGGACGCCTGAATCCTCCAGATAGTGCCAGATTGTCTTTAGGCTTGTCCTGATCACTCTCCAGCGTATTCCCTGTTTTGTTTGTTTCTGACCTGTTTATTCTGTTCTCCGGTTTTCTGCTCGGCTCTGCTCTGCTCGTGCTGAACGCGCTCCGGTTTCCGGCTCGGCTCTGCTCGCGCTTAACGCGCTCCGGTTTCTGGCTCGGCTCGCGCTGAACGCGCTCCGGTTTCCAGCTCGGCTCTGCTCTGTGAGCGCTGAACATGCTCCGGTTTCCGGCTTGGCTCTGCTCTGCTCGCGTTATACGCGCTCCGGTTTCCGGCTCGGCTCTGCTCGTGCTGAACGCGCGTTTCGGTTTCCGGCTCAGCATCCCCACCCTCCGCGCACATCGGCTCCCTGAATCGCCTCCCTGAATCGCCTCCCTGAATCGCCTTCCTGATTCAGCTCTGCAAAGCCTTTCTCCTGCTCTGCTCTTTTGCATCTGCCTTGGATAGACATTCGGTGCAACCCAGATGAGGATAGGTTCCCTCTTAAGTCTGGTTCTTCTCAAGGTTTCTTAGTTATGCCATCTCAGAGAGTTTTTCCTTGCCACATTTGCCATTGCCTCAATCAGGGACAAACTTACACTTATAAAGAACATTTAATTCATTTTTATCACCACATTATCTGTGTAAAGCTGCTTTGAGAGACTGTTCATTTTCAAAAGCGCTATACAAATAAAAATTAATTGAATTCAATTGAATAACTTTCCATTATTCAAGTCTGATAAGACTGACATTTATGTCACCAGGTATTTAACAAAGTTATGCCAGCAGCTTTCATGCAACTAATAGCTACACTTTGTGCTGGTCTATATTGTCAGGGATTCCCCTGCCACGCCCCCCTTGGTAGCTGTCAGGGATCCCCCTGCCACGCCCCCCTTGGTAGCAGTCACGCTGTTTTGTTTTGCCGTGCCGGCTTTGATTCACGACAGCTGTGGCTCGTTAAGGAGATGACTTTATAAACTCACGTTCTCGAGTCACAGACTGTCAGTTTTTGAAGGTCATGCTGGTGATCGCCTGGATCCCGTACAACCAGCCTTTCCAGCTGGTTCGGTCTCCTAACTCTGTCTCCATGTTGAATTACTCTTTGCCATCTGAGTTTACTTTTATTTTTCGGACATGGCTTTCTGTGTAGGATTACTTGTCCCAAGATCTCAAGTGGTGGCTCTCCATAACTTGTGTGTGTTTTGTGTTAAATAAACAATGATTGTGTTACTTCCGCTTCCTCGTCGTGATCGCCACCCTGACACATATTTACATTTCCCTAACTTCTCTCTCTTTTGTTTTAAAAACAGATGCACCAGACTGGTGGCTGGGGGCCATGTTGTTCCAGATGGTAGAGGGGAAGGAGCATCTTGTGCTGTACATCATCTTTTAGAGTTTGGGGCAAAGAAGGCTGGCTTGTAAATGGGTTGTGGATGTGGTGCAAACAAGCAGATAAAATCACACGCTTGTAGATGATTTAACAAATCAATGTGCAGTGAGTAAGATAGAGGATAAAAAGGGAAGAGTAAGGAGCTGAGATGGATGGATGGATAGATGGATGGATGGATAGATGTGTACACAAAATGTGTAAGTGATGATCTGACCTCAGTATCTCCAGTGTACAGTGTGGATTCTCCAGTCCAGCAGAGAGCAGCTTCACTCCTGAATCCTGCAGCTTATTCTCACTCAGGTCCAGTTCTCTCAGACTGGAGGAGTTTAAACTGAGAACTGAGGACAGAATTCTACAACTTTCCTCTGTGAGATTACAATTACACAACCTGGGAGAGAAATGATGATAAATCAGAACACCGACATCTCACACATACACACACACACACACACACACACACACACACAGTACAGCCAAAGAAGTGTGTGTATGTAAACAATAAACTCCAGATGGTTAAACGTCTATTTTAATGTTTGTTATTTATGAATGTGGAAAACTATAGCAGTTGTTACTGCTTTATTTTAATTGTGCTTCAGGACACACAACATTTTATTCATCTAAAACAGCCATATGACAGAAATGCAGAATCTACAGTGTGTAAGTGATGATCTGACCTCAGTATCTCCAGTGTACAGTGTGGATTCTCCAGTCCAGCAGAGAGCAGCTTCACTCCTGAATCCGCAGTTTATTCTCACTCAGGTCCAGTTCTCTCAGACTGGAGGAGTTTGAACTGAGAACTGAGGACAGAATTCTACAGCTTTCACCTGTGAGATTACAATCACACAACCTGGGAGAGAAATGATGATAAATCAGAACACCGACATCTCACACATACACACACACACACACACACACACACACACAGTACAGCCAAAGAAGTGTGTGTATGTAAACAATAAACTCAGATGGTTAAACGTCTATTTTAATGTTTGTTATTTATGAATGTGGAAAACTATAGCAGTTGTTACTGCTTTATTTTAATTGTGCTTCAGGACACACAACATTTTATTCATCTAAAACAGCCATATGACAGAAATGCAGAATCTACAGTGTGTAAGTGATGATCTGACCTCAGTATCTCCAGTGTACAGTGTGGATTCTCCAGTCCAGCAGAGCAGCTTCACTCCTGAATCCGCAGTTTATTCTCACTCAGGTCCAGTTCTCTCAGACTGGAGGAGTTTGAACTGAGAACTGAGGACAGAATTCTACAGCTTTCACCTGTGAGATTACAATCACACAACCTGGGAGAGAAATGATGATAAATCAGAACACTGACATCTCACACACACACACACACACACACACACACACACACACAGTACAGCCAAAGAAGTGTGTGTATGTAAACAATAAACTCAGATGGTTAAACGTCTATTTTAATGTTTGTTATTTATGAATGTGGAAAACTATAGCAGTTGTTACTGCTTTATTTTAATTGTGCTTCAGGACACACAACATTTTATTCATCTAAAACAGCCATATGACAGAAATGCAGAATCTACAGTGTGTAAGTGATGATCTGACCTCAGTATCTCCAGTGTACAGTGTGGATTCTCCAGTCCAGCAGAGAGCAGCTTCACTCCTGAATCCCGCAGTTTATTCTCACTCAGGTCCAGTTCTCTCAGACTGGAGGAGTTTGAACTGAGAACTGAGGACAGAATTCTACAGCTTTCACCTGTGAGATTACAATCACACAACCTGGGAGAGAAATGATGATAAATCAGAACACTGACATCTCACACACACACACACACACACACACACACACACACACACACACACACACACACCATTGCAGTATGTAAACATTAGCAGGTTGTAATGTCATACAGGGCAGCACAGAGCAAATGTACAAATGTGGAAATATAAAACAAAAAGGCAGGTTTTAAATTAATTAAAGATAAATAATTGAATATTTTGTTAACTAATTTTCCCTCATACCTAACTACCTTTATGTTTATAGAAATATACATTTGGTGGAAATGTCTCTCTGCACGTGGAAGTGGCGTTTGCAGAGCATGTGAGAGCAGTTGGCATTTATTTATATTATTTTGTGGGTGTGTGTGTGCTTTTGTGTGTGTAAGCAGCATGTTGGAAAAGCATGTCAACTACAAGCTGAAAGCCGTGTGAGAGTCTGACTCTCTGGAGTATAGAGCAGTGTGTGTTGCATGAGAGAACATTGTCTCTGTATTTTATTGATACAAACTGACTCAGACGTGTATAGTTTTGAATAACAACATTTTAATAAAAAAAACTCTGTCTCCCTGGTGAGACTGGATCAGATTTATGGTTTTAAGCATCAACTGACTGGATGAGCAGACATTCGCTAAAAGCTGCTAGAGCTGAACACCTGAGCAAACTCATAGAAAACAACTAAAACAATCCCATCTTTCTTTTCAGTACAGTAGCTAAATAAACAACTTATATAAAAAATTATTCCATCACAGTTTAGAATAGAATAGCCTTTATTTGTCACATATACATTACAGCACAGTGAAATTTGTTCTTCGCATATCCCAGCTTGTTTAGAAGCTGGGGTCAGAGCGCAGGGTCGGGCCATGATACGGCGCCCCTGGAGCTTAGAGGGTTAAGGGCCTTGCTCAAGGGCCCAAGAGTGGAAGCTTGGCGATACCGGGGCTTGAACCCCTGACCTTCCGATCGGTAACCCAGCGCCTTAACCGCTGGAGCTACCACTCCCCTTTAGTAGTTAGGACTTTATGAAAGAATTTATGTACTAGAAAAACAATTGTGGCGGTCAAACATTTGGCAGCATTTTCTGATGCATTTACATGTATAGGACAGGAAGAGCTGTATGATATTACCAAACCATATCAACATGTCACTTAGATCCCATTCCAACTAAACTACTGAAGGAAGTGTTACATACAGCTGGTGAGCCTCTTCTGAATATGATTAACTCCTCACTATCTTTAGGTCACGTCCCTAAACCCCTCAAGTTAGCAGTTATTAAGCCCCTCATTAAAAAACCTAATTTGGATACAAACAAACTATCAAATTACAGACCAATTTCAAATCTCCCATTTATGTCTAAGATTTTAGAAAAGATTGTAACACTATATTCTACCAGCCATATTTGTTTTTTTACCACCAAAATGCAGTTTTTTATGCGAAAGTTATTTCGAAACATATACACCAGCCAAAGGTTTGTGACATAAACAAAAGAATAACAATCTAAATTATAACACTATTGTTTGTTTGGAGCAGAAATGCTTTACGGCTTGTTGTTCACTGGACCCTTATCTTTCCTAATAAACCGGGATCAGCAGCAGTGGATGTGTTTGTGACTCGTTATTACAACAATAATGTAAGTAGTGCAGTTTTTATGCATGTTGTTGTTGTGTACTGCTCACACAAATTCAGCAAATACATTCTTTATACGTTTTCCATTGAGAAACAGTGATCTGAAATCACTGCTTAAAACTTAGAGATTTAGAATGATGTACTGTTAGTCATGGTTACTCTTCTCCCTTTTTATTTAATCTACTGCTAAACATTAACACCTGAGAACAATTAGATATCGGTCGCATGGGCACAGCAATGAACGCTAAGAGGTTAAAGAGTCTTTTATTTATTTATGTAATTGCTTTAAATTAGAGATGGCTTTTACTTTCTTAAAGCACTGGGGAATTTGACTAAAACACAAATATTGTCACAGACAGAAATAACATTTTCACATCTCTGAAAGGTCTAAAGATAGAAATAGTTTAACTCTGGAACTTGGAGGTCATAGCAAAGCCATGAAATGAAAAAAAAAATCAATCAACCACCTGTTGGGGGGGGCGGGGGGATTGCTTATCCATTCACTAAGCAATAATGGTTTGTAACACAGCAACATATCCAGTAGTTACCTTTAAAATTATTTTATATAACAATATTATGTTATTATGAAAAACTTTAAAATTATTGGTCTTTAGTCTAATGAAGAAATATTCTTTCAGGATGTATATACATATATTTTTAGCATTTTTTTCAGGGGAAATTTTGAGATAAGCAGTATCTTTTTCTTTCCCCAAATTGGACTCACATTTACATAAACACCATCAATATTCTGATGACATCATGATAACACATTTATCATTGTAAAATGACTTACACAGCTTTTCTGGATGCTTTGACCACTGGCAGCAGCCTCAGAAGACATTCATCTGATCTGTCATATTTACTCAAATCAAACACATCCAGATTCTCTTCTGAGTTCAGCAACACAAACACCAGAGCAGACCACTGAGCAGGAGAGAGTCTGACTCCACTGAGACACCTGGAATCTCTGCTGTTCAGGTAACGTTGTACTTCCTGTTCCAGAGAATCATCATTCAGTTCGTTCAGACAGTGGAACAGATTGATGGATTTCTCTGGAGATGGATTTTCTATGATCTTCTTCTTGATGTACTTGACTATTCCCTGTTTGCTGTGAGAGCTACTTCCTGTCTGGGGCAGTAGGTCTCGTAAGAGAATCTGATTGGACTCCAGTGAGAGACCCAGAAGGAAGCGGAGGAACAGGTCCAGGTGTCCATTCTCACTCTGTAACGTCTTGTTCACTGCACACCTCAGGAAATCAGACATGTTTGATTTGGTAAAAAGTTCATGCAAATCATTGATTTGCTGTTCTGTTACATATCTACTGACAAAGGAGAAAAATGCATATAGAGCAGCCAGAAACTCCTGAACACTCAGATGTACAAAACTGAACAGGTGAAGCCCAAACTCCTCTCTGAAGATCTGAGTACACACTCCTGAGTACACTGAAGCTTCTCTGACATCAATGCCACACTCTCTCAAGTCTTCCTCATAGAAGATCAGGTTTCCTTTCTCCAGCTGTTGGAAAGCCAGTTTTCCCAGTGCCAGGATACTCTCTCTGGTCTGCTGAGGATCAGGGTCACATTTCTGATGGTACTTTTGGTACTTGTTTTTGATCTGAAAGATCAGGAAGTGTGTGAACATTTGAGTCAGAGTCTTGGGGATCTCTCCACTCTCTGCTTCACCCAACATTCTCTCTAGAACAGTGGCTGAGATCCAGCAGAAGACTGGGATGTGACACATGATGTAGAGGCTTCTGGAAGACTTCATGTGTGTGGTGATTTTATTTGCCAGGCTCTGATCACTGATCCTCTTCCTGAAGTACTCCTCTTTTTGAGGATCACTAAACCCTCGTACCTCTGTTACCTGGTCTACACACTCAAGAGGGATCTGATTAACTGCTCCTGGTCGAGAGGTGATCCAGAGGAGAGCAGAGGGAAGCAGATTCCCCTTGATGAGGTTCGTCATCAGCACATCCACTGAGGCTGATTCTGTCACATCACACAATCTCTCATTGTTCTGGAAATTTAGAGGAAGTCGACACTCATCCAGACCATCAAAGATCAACACCACTTTATTCCTCTCACAGTCTATTAATTGTAATTCTTTTATTTCTGGGAAAAAGTGGTGAAGAAGGTCCATCAGACTGAGATGTTTCTGCTTCATCAGATTCAGCTCTCTAAAAGGAAGTGGAAACATGAAGGTGACGTCCTGATTTGCTTTTCCTTCAGCCCAGTCCAGAATGAACTTCTGTACAGAGACTGTTTTTCCAATTCCAGCAACTCCTTTAGTCAACACACTTCTGATGGACTTGTCTTTAAAAAGATCATTACATTTGATGGGTGTCTCCTGTGTTGCTGGTCTCCTGGACACTGTCTCAATCTGTCTCACCTCATGTTGATTATTGACGTCTCCATTCCAACCCTCTGTGATGTAGAGGTCTGTGTAGATCTCATTCAGAAGTGCTGAGCTTCCATGCTGTGAGATTCCTTCAGTAATTCTTTTACATTTCTCTCTCAGTTTGGATTTGAGTTTTCGCTGGTGCACAGAGACGAGTTCTGATAAAAAGAAGAATAAAATGTAAACTCTCTGATCATCTCTGTGAGCTACTGATATTTTCATAGCTGTATATCATATGGAATGTCAGTACTGATGTGTTATTATATTGTGTTGATAAAAGCACATCATTATGATGAGATGTGTTTAATAAATGTACAGCAGTTTCCTTCCTCTGAAGATAAAGTGATGTTAGAACCCCATGAGCTCTTACTGTTCTGCAGTGTGTTAGCGAGATCTGTGTGCTTCATGTTCTTCAGGAAGTGCAGTGTGATCTTCAGCACTCCCTCTCTGACACTGCTCTGATCCTCCTCATCCTCCACCTCCCTCTCAGAGCATGCTGGGTAATCTGGACTCAGGAGCTTCTTATATCTCTTCAGTTCATTCTGTAGCAGAGTGATGACTTTGTGCTCCAGATCCTGATTTGTAACAGAATAGAAATAAATACACAAACACTAGAATGTAATATGAGAATGTGTTCATTACTAAATATAAAACTACTTTTTTTCTGATTAATCATAATGCTTCTACACACAGATGAACTGAATAAAGGTTTTACAGCAAATTCAGCATTCTGATATAAAACATTTTAGTTATGTCCTGTTCAATACTTAACATCCAGACAAACTGGTTTCAGCTGAGAGCACAGACGAGAAAAAAAACATGAAGGTGAATCACTGAGTATTTTTCTGTGTAGAAACCAATAAGGAAACACAACACACTCGTGTTCTGTCTTACTGCTGCTAAAGATTTTGTTCTGTCACATTGCAGTGAGAGTTGAATACACACACACACACACACACACACACACACACACACACACACACACACACACCTTGAATATGGCCTCTAAATGACTCTTCTCAGTGATATTTGATTTCTTCTTCTGCAGTCTGTGAACAAATAAAACACTTGTTAAAAGTAGAATAAAGACTATAAATCATCTTCATAACTACAAACACAAAGCAGTAAATACACACATATTACAGAGATGTTTGATTATGTGAGAGTGTGAGTGATAAAACACTGCACTCATACATTCAACTGTCCTCACCTCAGATCAGTAGTACAGTCTGTGTCTTTAAAGTTTAGTGGAAAATCCATTGACTCATCACTCTTCATGGACACACAGCTGGGTTCAGGTGAGTCTGATCTCTTACCCTGAATCAGACTAAACACACACAACCACTGCATCATTATTACTGTTCTGCAGCAACACTGAATAATGAAACTGGAGTTAAAATCTGATGATGTTCTTATTAACACTGATCCCATTCTTTAACCTTCATACTTTATCCAGCTACAGGGACAACTTGGGGTTAGACGTGTTGCTCAGTAGCTTAATGTCACTAATCATCAGCTGGTGTTGAACATCTGGAGATAAAGCTGCTGAATTCAACTCTTCACTCGTCACTTTTCACAGATACACATCAGAGTCTGATCTGTTTAGTGTTGGTGAATGTGAGAACATTTCTATTTTTCACAGAGTCACAACCTTCACTCACCTCTCATCTTTCTTTATATCCTGTTTCACAGACTCACTCATTCTGGAGAGAATATTGCCTCCTACAGATTACCACTTTAAACCTACACACACACACACACACACACACACACACACACACACACACACACACACATAAACAGACACAAGCAAAGAAGACACATTTACATCAGTCCCACATCAGTTTGTTAAATCTACAGCTGTACTATAACACATTTCAGGAAAAATCACCTGAACTTCTTCATCTAGTTTAAATTCATAACATTCACATTTTCTACCTTTAGATTTACAGACTTACTGTGTTTTTCTCCTGGAACCTTTTAGAGTCCCGTCACTAAGTTCTGTTTCAGTTTTACTGGCGTGACTGGTTTAAAAAATACCAGAGGTGGAGCAAACAAACACACACACACACACACACACACACACACACACACACACACACACACACACACATTAAACTTTGGCTTGTGGTTCCAATATATGATTGAATTTTATGTTGTATTATTTCTAACCTGAAATGTGTGTGTGTGTGTGTGTGTGTGTGTGTGTGTGTGTGTGTGCACATATTCTTGCAACCACCACCATAATTAAAGAATTGCAGCAGAAAGAGGTTACAGTGTGCTTCACTAAGGGATGCTGCATGACAATGTTGTGTCTTCTGTAAATCCTCATGCTGCCACTAGAGAGACTGAGTAGCAAAATAGAGGAAAAGTTCTAGTTTAAAAAGAAGTTGTAAGTTTAGCATGAACATTAGAAATTGTTTGGAATAAATATGTCTCAAAACATATACGGTGTCTTGCCTTTTTAATCACATACTTAACAGCAACTTTGGGAAATCACTCAGCATTGATCAACTCACTCTGTTACCATGGTGGCTCATAAAAGTGCTTTTGGGGTTCTATAAATCAGGTGTAGTTGGATTTGGACAGGTGATTCGTTTGACAGGATCTGCAGGTATCATTAGCCAAAAGAGTACCGGTGAAATTTGGGCTACAGTTGGCTGAAGGAGGAGTAGGAGAGGAGGAAGACGTCTACAAAGACAGCAGAGAAAGAAGTGTAGCAGAGTAGAGATTTGGGTGGGTTCTTTAAATGTTGGTACTATAACTGGTAAAGGGACAGAGGGAGCTGATATGATGGAGAGGAGAAAAGTAGATATGTTGTATGTTCAGAAGACCAAGTGGAAAGGGAGTAAGAGCAGGAACATTGGAGATGTTTAAACTGTTCTATCATGGTGTGGATGGAAAGAGAAATGGTGTAGGGGTGATTCTGAAGGAAGAGTGTAGTGGAGGTGAAGAGAGTTTCTGATAGGGTGATGAACGTGAAGCTGGAAGTTGAAGGGGTGATGATAAATGTCATCAGTGCCTATGCTCCACAAGTCGGCTGTGAGATGGAGGAGAAGGAAAGATTCTGGAGTAAATTAGATGGTGATGAGGAGGTGATGGTAGGTATGGCCTTAAGGAGAGGAATATGGAAGGGCAGATGGTGGGAGATTTTGCTAAAAGGATGGATATGGCAGTGGTGAACACTTATTTTAAGAAGAAGAAGGATCATAGTAAGAGTGTATGCAGGCAACCAGCTACCTCCCGCACAGTGACGACATGGTCTGATGAGACCGATGAGGCTCTGAAAGACTGTTTTGAAACAACTATGTGGAAGGAATTGTGCAATCCACATGGGGAGGATATTGACAGTTTAACAGACTGTATTACTGATCACATCAACTTCTGTGTGGAGAATACTGTATCCACCAGGACTGTACAGTGTTTTCCCAACAACAAACCATGGATTAACCCTGATATAAAGACTCTGCTTAAAGTGAAGAAGAGGGTTTTTAAATCGGGAAACAAGGAAGAGCTGAAAACTGTCCAGAGAGAACTGAGAAAGAAGATCAGGAAAGGAAAAGCATGCTACAGGAGGAAGATGGAGAATCAGTTGCAGCAGAACAATGTCAGCAGTGTGTGGAAGGGGCTCAAAACTATCACTGGTCATAAGGAACCCAGCAGAGGGTGACCAGCAGTGGGTGAATGATCTTAATCTATTCTTTAACAGATTTGATCAGCTACCCTCCCTTACAGTCAATTCACAACACACCTAACTTGCCCCCCTGCCGATTCCCTCTAGTCAACACCCCAACCAATACACACTATCTCTCACAGAAGCCCAGGTGAGAAAGGAGCTCAGGAAGATCAAAGCGAGGAAGGCTGCAGGCCCAGACGGCATCAGCTCCAGGCTACTTAAGACCTGTGCAGACCAGCTGTGTGGCATATTGCTGTACATGTTTGACCTGAGCCTGAAGCTGGGAAAGGTGGCACAGATATGGAAAACATCCTGCATGGTGCCTGTTCCAAAGACGTCGCACCCAAAAGACCTCGGAGACTATCGACCAGTAGCACTGACCTCGCATCTGATTTAAACATTGAAGAGGCTGGTGCTCACTCATCTCCGACCTCTGGTGAGCCCATCAATGGACCCACTTAAGTTTGCCTACCCACCTGGAAGACGCAGTCATCTTCCTCCTAAATCGGGCTATTTCACACCTGGAAAAGGCTGGGAGCACTGTGAGAGTCATGTTTTTTGACTTCTCTAGTGCTTTTAACACCATCCAATCTGCGCTCCTGAGGGATAAGATGGTGTACATGGGAGTGGACCATCATCTGTCTGCCTGGATACTGGACTACCTCACAGACAGTATGTGAGGACTCATGACTGTGAGTCTGACATGGTTGTCTGCAACACTGGAGCCCCGCAGGGAACGGTTCTAGCCCCGTTTCTCTTCACCATCTACACTGCAGACTTCATGTTCAGCTCAGCAACCTGTCACCTACAGAAGTTCTCTGATGACTCTGCCATCGTCGGCCTGATCACGGATGATGATAACAGGGAGTACAGATGACTTATATAGAACTTTGTGGACTGGTGCCAACAGAGCTGCCTCCAGATAAATGCGGGGAAAACGAAAGAACTGGTGGTGGATTTCTGTAGGCACAAACAAACTTCATTACCACCAGTGAACATTCAGGGAAAGGTCATTGTGAGAGTGGACTCTTACAAATACCTGGCTGTTCACCTAAACAACAAACTGGACTAGACAGATAATACTGAGGCAATTTACAAGAAAGGGCAGAGCAGACTCTTTCTGCTGAGGAGACTAAGGTCTTTTGGAGTGCAGGGAGAGCTACTGAAGACTTTTTTTGACTCTGTAGTGGCCTCAGCCATATTCTATGAAGTGGTCTGCTGGGGCAGCAGCATCTCTACTGCATACAGGAAGAGACTAGACAAGCTGATCAGGAAGGCCAGCTCAGTCCTGGGGATTCCCCTGGACACTGTACAGGAGGTGGGAGAAAAGAGGATGGTAGCAAAACTATCATAATTGCTGGAGAGTGCCTCTCACCCCCTGTATGAAACCGTTACATCGCTGAGCAGCTCCTTCAGTGACAGACTGATACATCCTAAGTGTGTGAAGGAGCGTTACAGAAGGTCTTTTCTCCCTGCTGCTATTAGACTTTACAACCAAAGCTGTTCCCAGTAAAACTAGTCACCAAAATACACACTGTTATTACTTTTTAGCTGTGCAATAACATTACCTTTGTGCAATATTACATGAATCATGTGAATTATTATGTGCAATATTACCTGCAATTACGTGCAATACCACCTTGAAATACTACCTGAAGGAATACTTCCCTCTATTTGTATTTATACATTATACTGTGTATATACTGTTATTATAGTATGTGTATATTATGTGTTATATATTTGCATTTATTTCAATTTCTTTGTTTTGCTGCTGTAACATAGAAATGTCCCCACTGTGGGACGAATAAAGGTTTATCTTATCTTATCTCTTATCTTATAGGGTGACATATAGGAGTGAAGAAAGGCTCACACAGGTGGACTATGTTCTATGTAGGAGATGCAATCTGAAGTAGATTGGAGACTGTAAGGTGTTGGCAAGGGACAGTGTAGCTAGACAGCATCGGATGGTGGTCTGTAGGATGATTTTGGAGGTGAAGAAAAAAAGGAGGAGATTGAGGACTGAAAGAAGAATTAGATGGTGGAAACTGAAGGAGGAAGAGTGTAGTGTGAGATTCAGGGAAGAGGTCAGACAGAGGCTCGGTGGTGGTGAAGAGGTGCTGGTTGATTGGGCAACTACTGCAGGAGTGATGAGGGAGACAGCTAGAAAGGTACTTGGTGTGACATCTGGAAATAGAAACAAAGAAAAGAGAAACAAAGGAGAGAAATGTGGTGATGGAATGAGTAAGTGCAGAAAAGCATAAGGAGAAAGAGATT
Source organism: Silurus meridionalis (assembly GCF_014805685.1). Taxonomy (NCBI): domain Eukaryota; kingdom Metazoa; phylum Chordata; class Actinopteri; order Siluriformes; family Siluridae; genus Silurus; species Silurus meridionalis. The sequence continues at coordinate 40,093,236 of NC_060887.1, read as the reverse complement.
GGATTTGGATTTGGATTGACAGAGTGATAAGAAAAGTAGGCGGGGGGTACAAGAAGATAAAGCAGCAGGTGAAGAGGGATGTGGCAAAAGCCAAGGAAAAGGTATATGATGAGCTGTATGAGTATGGTATAATAGTATAATAGCACCATGGTATAATGGTCATACACATGCCCTTAAAAGAGCAGTCTGTAATATGAAAAGAAAATGGAGGAAAACAAAATTGGAGGTATTTAAAATTGCGTATAAAGACAGTATGCTCACCTACAGACAGGCACTAAAAGCTGCTAGAGCTGAACACCTGAGCACACTCAAGAAAAGAAATTAACAGAAAAACAATTGTTGAGGTCCAACCTCTGACAGCATCTCCTGACCCAATCTCACCTAAAATTTCACAATTACACTGCTTTACATGTATAGTCAAGTCAAGTCAAGTTTATTTGTATAGCGCTTTTCACAACAGACATTGTCTCAAAGCAGCTTTACACAAATCAACAGTGATGGTGAATGGTGTGCATTTATCCCTGATGAGCAAGCCGTGGCGACTGTGGCAAGGAAAAACTCCCTTAGATGTTATGAGGAAGAAACCTTGAGAGGAACCAGACTCAAAAGGGGAACCCATCCTCATCTGGGTGACATCAAGAGTTTGATCATAAATTTTTCAACAATACAGAACACTGGACAGTGAGAACTAACATGATTAGTGGAGTATAAGATTATAAGTGATGTTCTTTCTGCAGTCTTATACAGTCTATATGGTTAGTAGCTCCGAGTTTTATGAGCTCAGCATTTGTGATCACCACAGATCCAGCATCAGCTTCTCCATGCCAGAGCCTTTAAACACTCCAGGAGGTCCAATGTCAAAACTCCACACATGTAGCGGGATCCAAATGGCACTGGTACGTCTCTAGATGGTTCGGGATGTTTGTGAGTTCGGCATCTACTTCTTCAAAGGTCCGTAATCATCACGAGGTGGGAGGTGACTGGAGCTGGCCAAACCTCAGGGTGTCTCGGGATGGGGAGAGAAAGAGAAGCAGTGGAGAGGAATTAGCGTAGCTGCTGTTCATGATATTAACAGCACAAGTTGATAATGTGCATGTGATCAGATGTTCTGGAGCACAAGGTTATGATATGTGATGTGTGTTATGTGTAGGCTTTGCTAAAAAGATATGTTTTTAATCTGCACTTAAACTGGGTGAGTGTGTCTGAGCCCCGAACACCGTCAGGAAGACTATTCCAGAGTTTAGGAGCTAAATGTGAAAATGCTCTACCACCTTTAGTGGACTTTGCTATTCTAGGAACTTGTCAGAGAGTTCAGGTTATAGGATCCAAGGCAGATGCAAAAGGAGCAGGGGAGAAAAGCTGTGCAGAGCTGAATCGGGAAGCCGATTCAGGGAGTCGATTCGGGGAGCCGATTCAGGGAGCCGATTCAGGGAGCCGATGTGCGCGTAGGGGTGAGGATTCCGAGCCGGAAACCAGAGCGCGTTCAGCGCGAGCCGGAAACCGAAACGCGCGTTCAGCGCGAGCAGAGCAGAGCCGGAAACTGAAACGCGCGTTCAGCGCAAACAGGGCAGAGCCGGAAACCGGAGCGCGTTCAGCGTGAGCAGAGCAGAGCCGAACCGGAAACCGGAGTGCGTTCAGCGCGAGCCGAGTCGGAAACCGGAGCGCGTTCAGCGCGAGCAGAGCAGAGCCGAACCGGAGGACAGAATGGTCAGGTCAGAGACAAAGAACAAACAAAAGAACAAACAAGCAAAACAGAATACGCTGGAGAGTGATCAGGGCAAGCCTAAAGACAATCTGGCACTGACTGGAGGATTCAGGCGTCCTTATAAGTGCCAGAAAATCATACGCCATATCCGTGCAGCTGGTTGGGAGTGGGCGTTTCCTCTGTGATTGAGGCGGTAATGCCTGAAGTGCTCAAGCGGGCTGACAGTACCCCCCCGCCCAGGGCGAGCCCGATGAAAGCCGACGACGGGAGCGGAGCAGGCGGCGCACGGTGTAGGCAGGACCCCCATCAATGACCCGGGCGGGCGGAGGGGGCCTGGCGGAGGGCATCAGGGAGCAGGCCTGAACGGGTCGAACCCTAGACACATGAAACGTAGGGTGGACCCGGAGCGCCCTGGGGAGCCTGAGCCGGAGGGCCACGGGATTGATGACCTTGGAAATGGGGAAGGGGCCGATGAAGCGCGGGGCGAGCTTCCGACAGGTGGCCTTAAGGGGAAGGTCCCGAGTAGAGAGCCACACACGTTGCCCGGCACGGTAGCGGGGGGCTAGGCACCGCCTATGGTTGGCCCCCTGGCAAAGCCTTATGCCATTCTTGAGCAGGGCTGCTCGGGCCGTTCTCCAGCCTCGACGGCAGCGTCGGAAGAAAAGGGCGGCAGAAGGAACGGCGGACCGAGGTTCTTGGTTGGAGAAAACCGGCGCCAGAAAACCGTGGACCACCTGGAAGGGCGCAAGTCCTGTGGCAGCAGTGGGAAGAGTGTTATGGGCATACTCAATCCATAAAAGTTTGTCCGACCAGGAGGAGGGTTCCCGACTGCAAAGGAGGCGGAGACCGGTTTCAAGATCCTGGTTGAGCCTCTCGGTCTGTCCGTTCGTCTGGGGGTGAAACCCAGATGAGAGGCTGGTCGAGATGCCCAGGAGGCGGCAGAACTCCCTCCAAAACTGCGCCAAGAATTGGGGTCCGCGGTCCGAGACGATATCTCTGGGGAAACCATGGAGGCGGAATATGTGCTGGAGGGCCAGCTTGGCGGTTTCCTTGGCAGACGGCAGCTTGGGCAGAGCGATGAAGTGGCCCATCTTAGAAAACCGATCAATGACCGTCATGACAACCGTGTTGCCACTGAAATGGGCAGCCCGCAACGAAGTCCATGGCGATGTGCGACCACGGGCGTTTCGGGATAGGAAGGGCGAAGAAGACCATGGGGCGGCCACGAGGGTTCTTGTGTTGGGCACAGTCGGGCAGGCTGCGACAAAGTCCCGGGTGTCCTTTACTACGGAAGGCCACCAGAAGCGTGCCTTGACCAGAGACAAGGTGCGAGGCTGACCGGGGTGACAGAGGAACAGGGAGTTGTGACACCACTGAAGAACTCCAGGCGGAGACCCTCGGGACGAACAGGAGACCAGTGGGGCAACCTCGGGACAGGGCCCCTGTCTTGGGCATTCTTGACCCGCCTCCAAAGCGAGACTAAGGGTGTGGACCGACACAGACTTGGCAAGGATGGTCTCTGGGCATGGCTCCTCCTCCTTCAGGGCATGAACCCTAGAGAGCGCATCAGGCTTGACATTCCAGCTCCCAGGCCGGTACGAAAGAGAGAACCGGAAGCGGCCAAAGAAAAGGTCCCATCTAGCCTGTTGGGGGTTGAGCCGTTTAGCCGATTGGAGGTACTCAAGGTTGTGATGATCTGTCCAGACCAGAAAGGGGACCTCCGCACCCTCCAACCAATGGCGCCATTCCTCCAAGGCCAGCTTGACAGCCAGGAGCTCCCTCTCACCCACCGGGTAGTTACGTTCAGAGGAGCTAAGGCACCTGGAAAAAAAAGCGCAAGGATGCAGGCGGTTATCCTCAGGGCAGACCTGGGAGAGCACTGCCCCCACCCCCACACCGGAGGCGTCAACTTCAACAACGAACTGCCGAGCCGGGTCAGGAAAGATGAGGATGGGCGCCTCCGTGAATCGCCGCTTAAGCTCCAGAAATGCCTCCTCAGCCTCAGGGCCCCAGAAGAACGAGCGGAGGGAAGACGTCATGAGGTGGAGGGGTGCCGCCACCGAACTATAGCCCTTACGGCGGCGATAAAAATTGGCGAAGCCCAGGAACCTTGTAAATGGCGGCGGGAGGTGGGGGTCGGCCAGTCCCGGATTGCCTGGACCCTGGCAGGGTCCATCCGGATATTACCGGCGGAAAGCAGGTATCCCAGGAACGAGGTCTGTGAGGTGTGGAACTCACATTTCTCGGGTTTTACGTAGAGCCCGTTCTTGAGAAGTCTCTCCAAGACCTGACGCACCTGCCGGACGTGTTCGTCCATGGAACGGGAGAAGATCAGGATATCATCCAGGTAGACAAACACAAACGTATTGAGCATGTCACGGAGGACCTCGTTGACCAGAGCCTGAAAGACGGCCGGAGCGTTGGTTAGGCCAAACGGCATGACGAGGTACTCGTAATTGGATGATACGCACCAGGTGGTATGCGTTGCGTAGATCCAGCTTTGTGAAGATCGTGGCACCATGCAGGAGTTCGAACGCCGAGGCCATAAGCGGCAAGGGGTAACGGTTCCGGATAGTGATCGCGTTAAGACCCCGGTAGTCAATACATGGGCGTAGGGACTTATCCTTCTTTTCGACAAAGAAGAAACCCGCACCAGCTGGGGAGGAGGATGGTCGGATGATACCTGCTGCCAGGGACTCCTGGATATACTGGTTCATGGCAGTCCTCTCCGGGGCTGATAACTGATACAGGCGCCCCCTAGGGGGACTGGCTCCGGGATGCAGGTCGATGGCACAGTCGAAGTGCCAGTGGGGAGGCAGGGAGGTAGCCAAGGCCTTACTGAACACGCGCGCAAGGCCATGATAGACCTCAGGAACCGACGCTATATCGGAGTGCTCGGGAGTGACAGCCGGCAGTGGCTTGGGTGGAGGAAGAGCAAGGCAGTGGCCGAAGCAATGCACACCCCAATCAAGAATACGCCCTGTCATCCAATCAACACGTGGGTTGTGTCTTCGAAGCCAAGGGAACCCGAGCATAATGGGGGCTTGGGGAGAGGAGATGACCAGGAAGGAAAGCCACTCCCGATGTCGTTCCCCCACTGACATGAGCAGAGGCCTAGTGCGGTGCGTGGCCCGGCCCAAAAGGCTGCCGTCCAGGGCTCTGATCAGCAGAGCTTCAGGCAGGGGTTCCATGGGAACCAGCAGGAGGTCGATGAACTCAGCATCACCCCCGGAGTCGACGAAGGCAGCCAACTCCGTGCCTCCAGGGCCAACCTGGAGGTGGACCAAGATAGTGGGTTTGGAGGGAGCGGGGAAAGCGCGGCTCGTGGGTGCTCCCTCCTTTACCGACCAGCCTTGCCTTTTACTGGGCAGGATGCGGCCATGTGCCCTTTACCTCCGCAGTAGAGGCATAGACCTAGAGACAGACGTTTCTCCTTCTCAGCGGGGGTCAGGTGGTGGCGTCCTATCTCCATGGCCTGCGGCGGAGAGAAAGAACGGGTGCCAGAACCCGAAACACGAGGAGGGGAACTGCTCGAAGTTAAAGGACTGTGAGGATCTAGGCTCTGAGCGGGGTAACCACGCTCCCGGCGGCGTTCCTTTATGCGCCGATCGATGCGTGTAGCCAGTGAGATCAGTGAATCCAGATCCTGGGGTGGATCACGAGCGGCAAGTTCGTCCTTAACAGCAGAGGAGAGGCCCTGGAGGAAAGTGTCATAAAGCGCGATGCGATCCCATCCGCTGTCAGTGGCCTGGGTCCGGAACTCAGCCGCGTACTCCGCAACAGAGCGATGCCCCTGTGCGGCCGAGACCAGGGAGCGGGCGGCATCTTGGCGTGGCGTAGACGTGCCAAAGACCTTCCGGAGTTCGGCAGAAAAGGCGGCGAACGATCCGCAGTTGGGTGATTGGCTTTCCCACTCCGCAGTGGCCCACCTTAGGGCTCGGCCCGACAGGAGGGAAATGACGTAGGCCACCTTGGAGCGCTCTGTACCGAATTGGGAGGGTTGCATGCTAAAAATCAGGTCGCACTGCATAATAAATGATCGGCAGGAGTCAGGGTCGCCCGAAAACCGGGCTGGCTGCGCGAGCTGAGGCTCACGCATAGCTGAAGGGGCGGTAGGAGGAGCAGGGGCCTGCCGGGCCGGAGCAGCAGCCGATGATGGCGGCGAAGCACCTGTGGTGAGCCGGTCGCCAAAACGTGTGCGCAAAACATCCCATGTTTTCCTGCACGCCAGTAGAGAGGTTCTGGATTTGTTGCTCCTGCGCCGCTTGTTGGCGAGACAAGGCCGTTAAAGCGGCGCTAGAGGCAGGTACATCCACGGGATCCATGTTGGCCAGATTGTTCTGTCAGAGAGTTCAGGTTATAGGATCCAAGGCAGATGCAAAAGGAGCAGGGGAGAAAAGCTGTGCAGAGCTGAATCGGGAAGCCGATTCAGGGAGTCGATTCGGGGAGCCGATTCAGGGAGCCGATTCAGGGAGCCGATTCAGGGGATGTGCGCGGAGGGTGAGGATTCCGAGCCGGAAACCAGAGCGCGTTCAGCGCGAGCCGGAAACCGAAACGCGCGTTCAGCGCGAGCAGAGCAGAGCCGAACCGGAAACCGGAGCGCGTTCAGCGCGAGCCGATCCGAGCCGAGCCGGAGGACAGAATGGTCAGGTCAAAGAACAAACAAAAGAACAAACAAGCAAAACAGAATACGCTGGAGAGTGATCAGGGCAAGCCTAAAGACAATCTGGCACTGACTGGAGGATTCAGGCGTCCTTATAAGTGCCAGAAAATCATACGCCATATCCGTGCAGCTGGTTGGGAGTGGGCGTTTCCTCTGTGATTGAGGCAGTAATGCCTGAAGTGCTCAAGCGGGCTGACAGGAACTACTAGAAGCCCAGAGTTTTGAGATCTCAGGGAGCGTGGCGGATTGTAGCGTTTAAAAGACTGGATAGATACATGGGAGCCAAACCATTTAGTGCTTTATAAGTGAGAAGTAATAGTTTGTAATCTATTCGAAACTTAACAGGAAGCCAATGTAGGGACGATAAGATCGGGGTTATGTGATCATATTTTTTTGACCTTGTAAGAACTCTGGCTGCTGCATTCTGGACTAACTGAAGCTTGTTTATTAATGATGCAGGACATCCACCTAGTAACGCATTACAGTAGTCTATTCTGGAGGTCATGAACGCATGGACGAGCTTCTATGCATCGGATATAGACAACATATTTCTTAGCTTAGAAATATTTCTAAGGTGAAAGAAGGCTGTTTTTGTAACCTGATTGATGTGATTTTTGAAAGACAAGTCGCTGTCTAAAATAACTCCCAGGTCTTTTACCGTTGAACTAGTGGTTACAGAACATCCGTCTAAATGCAGGTTGAGATGCTGGAGCGTCTGTATACTAGTTTTTGGGCCAATGAGCAAAATCTCAGTCTTATCAGAATTTAAAAGTAGAAAGTTATGGGTCATCCAATCTCTTAGTTCCTTAACACACTCAATTATCCGGGTTAATTGAGCTGTATCGCCTGGTTTAGATGAAATATATAGCTGGGTATCATCAGCATAACAATGGAAGCTAATTCCATGCCTTCTAATAATATTTCCTAACGGAAGCATGTATATTGTGAAGAGCAGGGTCCTAGAACTGAACCTTGCACGCCATAATTTACTTGCATTAGCCTGGATAGCTCTCCATTTAAATCTATGAAATGGTAACGATCGGACAGGTAGGATTTAAACCAGCTTAATGCCTGTCCCTGAATGCCGATGTAATTTTGTAAGCGATCTAGGAGGAGATCATGGTCTATAGTGTCGAATGCAGCACTAAGATCTAGTAAAACCAACAGCGAAATGAAGCCTTGGTCTGAAGCTAAAAACAGGTCATTAGTTATTTTAACTAGAGCAGTTTCTGTGCTATGATGGGGCCTAAAACCTGACTGAAATTCTTCAAAGATATTGTTCTCTTGCAGGTGGGAACATAACTGTGCAGCGACAATCTTTTCTAAAATCTTAGACATAAATGGAAGATTTGAAATTGGTCTGTAATTTGATAATGTGTTTGGATCCAGATTAGGTTTTTTAATGAGGGGCTTAATAACTGCTAACTTGAGGGATTTAGGGACATGACCTAAAGATAATGAGGAGTTAATAATATTTAGAAGAGGTTCACCAGTTGTATATAACACTTCCTTCAGTAATTTAGTAGGAATTGGATCTAACTGACATGTTGTCGATTTAGCTTTGGCAATAACATTATACAGCTCTTCCTGTCCTATACATGTAAAATAGTGGAGTTGTGGAGTTGAAGGTAACACTGTCTCAGGAGATGGTGTCAGAGGTTGAACTGCCACAATTGTTTTTCTAATGTTATCTATTTTTTCAGTGAAGAAAATCATAAAGTCCTCATAAAGTATAGATAGAGCTGTATGATGTTATTACCAAAGCCAAATCAACAACATGTCTGTTAGATCCCATTCCAACTAAAGTACCATGAGCCTTTTTTCAATATTATTAACTCCTCACTCATCTTTAGGTCACGTCCATAAACCCCTCAAGTTGGCAGTTATTAAGCCCCTAAATAAGAAACCTAATTTGGATCCAAACACACTATTAAAATCCAGACCCAATTCAAATCTCACATTTATGTTTAAGATTTTACAAAAGATTGTTGCTGCCCAGTTATGTTCATACTTACAAGAGAACAATATCTTTAAAGAGTTTCAGTCAGGTTTTAGGCCCCATCATAGCACAGAAACTGTTCTAGTTAAAATCACTATTGACCTGTTTTTAGCTTCAGACCAATGCTACATCTCTCTGTTAGTTTTACTAGATCTTAGTGCTACATTCGACACTATGGATCATGATCTTTTGCTAGATGGCTTACAGAATTACATTCATGGACAGGCATTAAACTGGTTTAAATCCTACCTGCCTGATTGTTACCATTTTGTAGACCTAAATGGAGAGCTATCCAGGCTAATGCTAGTAAATTATGGCGTGCCGCAAGGTTCAGTTCTAGGACTCCTGCTTTTCATAATATACATGCTTTTGTTTGGAAATATTATTAGACGGCATGGAATTAGCTTCCACTGTTATGCAGATAATACCCAGCTATATACCTCATCAAAACCCGATAAAACATCTCATTGACCAGGTTAACCCAGTGTGTTAAAGAATTAAAAGATTGAATGACGTAATACAAAAACAGGCTTCTTTCACCTTATAAGCTAAGAAACATTTCTATATCTGATGCAAAGAAGCTCGTCCACACATTCATGACCTCCAGATTGGATTGGACTATTATGATGCATTACTAGGTGGTTGTCCCGCATCATTAATAAACAAGCTAAATTAAGTCCAGAATGTCGAGAAAATATCACAATATAACCCCAATCTTCTCATCTCTACACTGGCTACCTGTTAAGTTTCAAATCGACTACAAACATTTGCTACTTACCTACAAAACCCTATATGGTTTATCTCGCATGTATCTTTCCAGTCTTCAAACATGCTAAAATCCATCATGCTCTCTGAGATCTCAAAACTCTGGACTTCTTGTAGATCCTAGAATAGCAAAGTCCACTTAAGGTGATAGAACATTCTTACATTTAGCTCCTAATCTTTGAAATATTCTTCCTGATAGTGTTCGGGGCTCAGACACACTCTCCCAGTTCAAGTGCAGATTAAAAACTTTTTAAAATCTTTTTAACAAAGCCTAAAAATAACACACATCACATATTATAACCTTGTGCTCCAGAACATCTGATCACATGCTTGTTAATATTATGAACAGCAGCTACGCTAATTCCTCTACACAGCATCGATTTTTCCACCCATCTCGCGGCATCCTGAGGTTGCACCAGCTCCAGTTGTATCCCACAATGAAGATTGTGGCCCCTCCAAACATCCCAAATGATCTAGATACATACCAACGCCATTTGGATTCCACTTCATGTAGTGTTTGAAGACTGGATCTCCTTGTGTGTTGAAAGGCTCTGGCATGGAGAAGCTGTGTGTTGGATCTACGATGATCTCAAATGTTGAGCTATTTTATAAGTTGTTTAGTAGCTCCTGGTTCCATACCATTAACTGACTGTATAAGACTGTAGAAAAGACATTAATCACTCTCTGGTGTTCTTCATTGTTTTAAAGACTATAATCACACTCTTGATATCACACAAATACGGATAGGTTCCCCTTTTGAGTCTGGTTCCTCTCAAGGTTTCTTCCTCATAACATCTAATGGAGTTTTGTCCTTGCCACAGTCGCCCAGGGTGCTCATCAGGGATAAATGCACATCGTTGACCTTAATTTTTGAATTCTGCAAAGCTGCTTTGAGACAATGTCAATTGTGAAAAGCACTAAAGAAATAAACTTAATGACATGTACACCAGGACCCAAGGTTTTCTTTTAGAACATGACCCAGATTATCACACGCTTCTGCCACCTTACATTTGTCCCATTATTTGGTGCATAGTAATGGGTATGTTTGAATAAGCCACATATACACAGATGTTGTGCAGTTAGGCTGTATTTAATATAACGTTATTAAACATAACGTTTAATATAACGTTTAATATAACATTTCACTAAATCTGTACAGGTTAGGCTTTTTTTAATATGATGATGCCGATGTAACTGGTATAAAAGGTACTTTGACTAGATTTTTGTTTTGAGTTTCCCCTCTTATTTATATATTTCTGTATTAATGTTTTTTTTTTATTTTATTTTTTCAAATTAATATTATTATTTTTTTTATTAATGTTATACTTTCCATATGTGTATGTTCATGCTAAAGTAATGAACTTCACGAAATTTCGTTTAAATCATTTTTGTTTAAATATCTAAAAATGTAGAGGAACTTTTCTTTGAGTACTTGTTGGGGAGGGAGTGTCATCAGCGGGGCACATCCGGGGTTTTTCATCGTGCGTTTTGCGTTGGCCTCAGGTTCACTGCATGAGGCTGGTGGACACATGCACTGTGCGCTCCTCCCTATAAACATCACTGGTATGTTGATGATTTTTTTGCCTGAATGTGTATATTTATCATTGGATAAATGTGATTAAAATTGTGTCAGCATTCAATAGTATTAGCTGCAACAAGGATGTACTGTTTAATGTGATTTTGTGTAAATAGTCAGTATATTGTGGCGCTAACTAATTAGCATTGTATGCTAATACTAGAGTGTATCAGAGTGGGAGGAGCTGCTACCCCGTTTTGAACTGATGATTTCTCCTTATTAACAGGTATGCTATCTGTTTTGTTTGTTTTATAAAGAAAAGAGTGTTTGATGATTGTTAATGAGTGTTTTATGTAAAGTGTTATAAAAAGGTAAGACTGTTATTTGATGTTTTATTTGGTAAACCGTTTTATTTGTGCTGAGTGTGATGCACATTGTGTAGCTTGCACACGGCTGTGCAAAATATACTAAGCACACTATCTAATTTTGTATGTAATGTATACATACACTGAGTTTAAATATGTTTTGAAGTTGTTTTGTTTGTTCAAAGTATGATGCAGTATTTGAATACATAGAGTTAATGTGTATTTACATGTGTTGGGAGTATAAAATGGTGCATATTTGTAATGCAAGTAAACGAAAATGTTATGTTTATTGCAATAGTAGTACTTGGAAGCATATTGTTTAAAATGAAAACAGGAAATCCATATGCTGTAACTATAGTTAGTTATTTCTTTATTCACATTTTATTTTTTATTTATTTATTTTCATCGTGCGTTTTGCATTGGCCTGAGGTTCACTGCATGAGGCTGGTGGACGCATGCACTGTGCGCTCCTCCCTATAAACGTCACTGAGTGTATCAGAGTGGGAGGAGCTGCTATCCTGTTTTGAACCGATGATTTCTCCTTATCAACAGATTAAAAATACCAGATCTCATCGCTAAGTGGTTGTGTGGTCCTTGTGGGTGAGGTTGTCCATTCCAGAAATGCTACACCATGATATATAATATATAACAATATAACAACCATCCACCTACTAACATATTTACACACATTTATGAACCAATTAATTCAGATGCTTTCTTGCACACACCACAAATATAAACATTCAGTATGAACTTTGCTCACTAACAAATATTACTGCAGTAACCAAGATACTGCATTGTAATGTGATTATAAGTTATGTTATATTGTATTATGTTTAAAACCTGAATGTTATTGTCTGTTACCAGTAAACAAGAAAAACAACATTATGAATTTACAAAAGTATTAAATGACACTGTGTGACAGAACATGTGCTTTAAAAATTACTGTTTGCTGTTAATAACTAATAATAAAATTATTTGCAAGGTGAGGTCACGACCAAGAAGCTATGAAAAGCACATATAGTGAAGCCGATGCCAGCTTCTGTTTGTTTATGAAGCACTCTGTGTGTATTTTATGTCATTGTTTGTCAATCGTTTGTCGAAAAAAAAAGGAATAAATTATTGTGAGCAAAAAATCCAAACACACTTTCCAGCCATGTCCTTCCATTAGACAGAAAGTCCAGGTTCTACAGCCAGTACTTCATAGTTCCCAAAAAGGATGGTGGGTTTCATCCTATGCTAGATCTACGTCAGCTGAACCGCCTACTTATGAGACTCAGGTTCAAAATGCTGACCCTCAAGCAGGTCATGTCTCTGATCAGATACAAGGACTGGTTTGTCACAGTAGATCTGAAGTATGCATACACTTCAAGGCTCTTCTCTGTTCTGGCACCGAGGTGGTGGAATGAACTTCCCCTAGATGTCCGTACAGCAGAGTCCCTGATTATCTTCAAACGACAACTGAAAACCTACCTCTTCCTGAAACACTTGAATTAGCACTTTCCAAGTTTGTAGAATTCGAGTTATATTTATATTAAGTTTGTAATCTTGCGTACCAGTGTAGATTTATTCATTACTAGGGATTAAAAACACTTTTGTACGTCGCTCTGGATAAGGGCGTCTGCTAAATGCCGCAAATGTAAATGTAAATGCATACTTTCATGTATACAAGGATGACCAACATCGGGCTCTTCTGTTTGGACTTACCCTCTTACCCCGTAACTTCATGAAGTGTGTGGATGAGGCTTTTGGTTGGAGTTTTCCTCTAATGCTTACCACAGATGCCTTCCCCACGTAGTGGCTGCTCCGGTCAAGGTCTATGGGAAGGGCCCCATCTACTGTGGCAAATCAGTTGCCTAGAGATGCTGGCCATGGTTCTAGCATTGAAGTATGTCCTCCCGGACCTCAGAAGTGCAATAATTCACCACCATTCAGAATTCTGATGCCACAGAGGATCGGGTCTCTCCACCGAGGTGGTAGAGACCATTCTCTATTCCAGAGCTCATGCCCCCGTGGGGGGCAATCACTGAGCAGAGACCCACTGGTGACGCATTTTCTCTGTGGTACCTGGAGGCCAAGGACTTTGGTGAGACCTAGATTGCATGGGTGGGACCTGCAGGTTGTGTTGGAAACCTTCTTTTCCGGCTCCAGACCAGGAAAAGCTGAACCGGCTATGCCCGGTGCTAACACTGGACACTTATGTCCACAGGACAAGTCCATGAAGGAAGTCAGAACAACTGCTTACCTGCTATGGCCCTCTGAGAAAAGGCCTCTCTGCGAACAAGCAGACATTGAGCAGGTGGATTATTGATGCTATCGCAACCTCTTATGAGTCCTCTAGTCACCCTGCTCCGTTCAGGATCAGAGCACACTCGACAAGGATTGTGGCAGCCTCTAATGCTTTCTAGATTCCTGGTCGTGATGTCACCCGGCCGGGGATAAACAGATTACGTGATTCAGAGCATGGACAAAGCGGAAGCGTTCCCACAGCTTTGCGACACAGTGTCTGGTTCACTCAGGGAAAAAGTGTTAGATATGTAACCTAGAGACAATTCATAATTGTTCTGCTGCAATGTATATCTCTCAGATGGAGCATTTTCACAACCAACTGACTAAGTCCTGACATGTTGTACACCATCTGATTCTCACTAAATGAGAAAATGAAGACATCAGCTTCAGCTCTCACGGCTGTTTTTCATGAGCTTTGTACTCTAAGAGATTATCCTCCTCATCTTCTCTATGAGACTCTCATTTGGGTTCAGGAACCCCACTGCTTGTATCTGTAAAGATGGAGAAAAGAGCAGAATGATCAGATTCGGTCATAAGTTCATCAAAATCAGTGACCAGATTCCTCAAAATGTGTGTGTGTGTGTGTGTGTGTGTGTGTGTGTGTGTGTGTGTGTGTGTGTGTGTGACTCACAGTAGTGTCACCAGTTTACAGTGTGGATCCTTCAGTAGATCAGAGAGCAGCTTCACTCCTGATTCTCCTGCTTTATTGTAGTTCAGATTCAATTCTCTCAAGTGTGATGAGGTGTTTGACCTCAGAGCTGAAACCAGAGCAGCAAAACCTTCATCTGTAATACTGCATCCTACCAACCTACACACACACACACACACACACACACACACACACACACACACACACACACACACAGTTTTATTACAGCTGCTTGAATAAAATCATGCCATATGACAAAAATGCAGGATCTACAGTGTGTAAGTGATGATCTGACCTCAGTATCTCCAGTGTACAGTGTGGATTCTCCAGTCCAGCAGAGAGCAGCTTCACTCCTGAATCCTGTAGGTCATTCCTACTTAGGTCCAGTTCTCTCAGACTGGAGGAGTTTGAGCGGAGAACTGAGGACAGAACTTTACAACTTTTCGCTGTGAGATAACACCAACTCAACCTGAGAGAGAAATTATGATAAATATGGATTCTTTATGCAAAAAAAAGTATGTTTATTATTGCTATATTTAGTAAACACATTATTAACACGTTACTTTTGACAGCCTAAACTTTCCTCCTTCCTGGTGTCTCCATCCTCAGCATTCTCCTACCAATATACCCCATGTCCCTTCTCTGCACATGTCCAAACCATCTCAAGCACACCTCCCTCTCCTTGTCTCAAATATGTCCTATACGCACAGTCCCTTTAATAAACTAATTTCTAATCCTGTTATCAGTAATCATTGTCATTAATCCCAATGAAAACCTCAACATCTTCAGCTCTGCTACCTCCAGCTCCACCTCCTGTCTTTTAGTCAATGCCACTGTCTCTAAACCATACAACATCTCAGGTCTCACCACAGTCCTATAAACTTTCCCTTTCACTCAACCCTTCTATCACAAATCACTCCTGCCACTCTTCTCCACCCACTTCATACTAATTATATTCATCTCCTAACTTGTGGCTGTATATATATTTATATCTTCTAGGCATTGATAAATCTTGAATGTGTTTTTTTTTTTTTATCCACCTCGTGTGTGTGTGTGTGTGTGTGTATGTATGTATATGTATATATATATATATATATATATATATATATATATATATATATATATATATATATATATATACACACACACACACACGGGAAAAGTCAGGAGGTGGATAAAAACAACAAAAAAACACATTCAAGGGATTTAGCAATGCCTAGAAGCACAGTGAAGTGTATTATTAAGTAGTGGCAAGTAATTGTTATGTCACAGAACCTCTGTTGATCAGGATGTCGCTCAAATTGGATGAAACTGGACTGAACTGTTCAGAAAGGCTACCAAGATTCTTATAGCAACTCTGAAGCAGTTGCAGGAAATTATGACAGAGTGTTCATTCTGTGCATGTGAGAACAATATTATAACTTCTGCACAATTGTGGATTGTATAGGAGGATTGCAAGAAAAAATTTACTTCTCAAGAAAGAGCACAAACAGTCATGACTGAGCTTTGTCAAAACACAACTGTAGTGTCTGGGTAAGATAATTTTGTGTATCAACTAGATTACCTGACCCAGGCATTCCTTTAACATGTGCAAATCAATCACAGAATGGGCCCCACATTTTACACTTATATTTGGGGGTTCCATATCACAGTGTCAACCTCCCCACCAAAAGACACAAAACAGGATAGGCCCTGGCCTCTGTAGCTGACAAAGTGGAATTTAAGTGATATGGCAGTTCACGCTCTAAACTCTTCTCCAGTACATCTGGGTGTGGGAATCAAAATTGATATCAAAATTATCTGCTCTTTATTTTCCAAACAAGGGTGCATAATATATACCAGAATATAACTCTGTATTAACACAAGCTACACTTTAAAGGCTTATGTCCTGGTATATTCACGTATCTCTGCCTTAATGCTGTCTCTTTCTTCCATGCCTAACATCAAAATGATATGATCTGTCTATTCCTCAAATAATGGTGCATGTTATATGAGCGTGAAGTGTACCATACTGTTTTCAATACATTTGGGGTAAAACTTCACAAGTTCTCCAAACCAACCATAAACATGTAAGCAGGCCACAAAACAAAGACAAAGAAAGTTTCTTCCTCTGACAGTACATGCCAAGCATTAGACATTCCACCAAATATGGGTGTGGCTAGGGAACCTTTTAATGTCCTGTACCCCCACCTCAAGACCCTTTATTCGAGACAGGACTCAAACCCTTTGAGACAGATCTTCCAGGAAACTTTACATTCAAAAACTTCTTCTACTCTGATCTTCATGAGAATCTGGCAGAACATCTAACTTCCTCCTAACGGACTTTTTAAGAATTTCCCTTTGTCTACTGCATCAGGACTCTTGTTTAGCATAAGTTCATAAGCAATTGTTTCTGAGTGCCACTCACATTTCAAGGTCACTGTATACTTGTGATCTTGCTATAGGCTAAATTACTTGCACGGTATAAAGTAAAGGGGAGCGGTCGTGTCTTTCTTGGCCGGAGAGATAACCCTTCTGTAGAATTAATAAAGATTATACTGTCTATTTGGTGAACAAACAGACCAAATAATTGCATCATTAATTCCATTATCTTTAATTATAAAAATTTATTTAAATATTTGTTTAATTATAACCCATAATAAATATCTTCCTTATTGCAAGCTAAATTCGCAACACACCTTGAAGATTCTGAGGCCACATGTATAAAAATCTTATGGCCTCAACACCAAAAAATATGTCTGCCAGAAAGCCAATAATCTCACCATCCAAATAACACCATCCCTACAGTAAAGCATGGAGCTGGTACTATCCTGGTATAGAGGTGATTCTCTGCACCAGGGACTGGAGCACTCGTTAGGATAAAAGGAAAAATGGATGGGGCCAATAGTATCAAATTATTGAGGAAAATCTGCTGCCCTCTGCCAAAAAGTTGCCAATGGGAAGAAGGATCATCTTTCAACATAAGAATGACCCAAAGCACACAGAAAAACTGCCTACACAGTGGTAGAAAGAGAAAAAGGTGAATGTTTTTGTATGGCCTAATAAAAACCCAGAAATCGAACCCCATTAAAAATCTGTAGAATTGAATCTGTGTGACTTGAAGACTGCAGTTCACAAATTGTTGCCATCAAATTGAACTAAAGCAAATTGAACTCAAACAGTTCGGCAAAGGAGAGTGGACAAATATTGCAAAGTCTAGATGTGCAAAGTTAGCAGAGAGATATTCCAACAGACGAACAACTGTAATTAAAGCAAAAAGTGGTTGAAGAAAATACTTAAAAACACACACACACACACACACTCACACACACACACACACTTGGAGATCCTTTCTCTTTTTTTTTTTTTTGCCTGACATGTGGTATGTTAGTGTTTTATCTATCACTTTGCTTTGTTTCACTGAGTAAATACAGCTCGATAAAACATAAATGTGTCTGTCTTTACTTCAAGTTCCATGAAAATGTGAATTTTTTAAAGCAGGGAGGGGGTTCTTTTCTCGACCCACAGTAAGTGATTATCTGACCTCAGTATCTCCAGTGTACAGTGTGGATTCTCCAGTCCAGCAGAGAGCAGCTTCACTCCTGAATCCTGTAGGTCATTCCTACTTAGGTCCAGTTCTCTCAGACTGGAGGAGTTTGAGCGGAGAACTGAGGACAGAACTTTACAACTTTTCGCTGTGAGATAACACCAACTCAACCTGAGAGAGAAATTATGATAAATATGGATTCTTTATGCAAAAAAAAGTATGTTTATTATTGCTATATTTAGTAAACACATTATTAACACGTTACTTTTGACAGCCTAAACTTTCCTCCTTCCTGGTGTCTCCATCCTCAGCATTCTCCTACCAATATACCCCATGTCCCTTCTCTGCACATGTCCAAACCATCTCAAGCACACCTCCTCTCCTTGTCTCAAATATGTCCTATACGCACAGTCCCTTTAATAAACTAATTTCTAATCCTGTTATCAGTAATCATTGTCATTAATCCCAATGAAAACCTCAACATCTTCAGCTCTGCTACCTCCAGCTCCACCTCCTGTCTTTTAGTCAATGCCACTGTCTCTAAACCATACAACATCTCAGGTCTCACCACAGTCCTATAAACTTTCCCTTTCACTCAACCCTTCTATCACAAATCACTCCTGCCACTCTTCTCCACCCACTTCATACTAATTATATTCATCTCCTAACTTGTGGCTGTATATATATTTATATCTTCTAGGCATTGATAAATCCCTTGAATGTGTTTTTTTTTTTTTTTTTATCCACCTCGTGTGTGTGTGTGTGTGTGTGTATGTATGTATATGTATATATATATATATATATATATATATATATATATATATATATATATATATACACACACACACACACACGGGGAAAAGTCAGGAGGTGGATAAAAAAACAACAAAAAAAAACACATTCAAGGGATTTAGCAATGCCTAGAAGCACAGTGAAGTGTATTATTAAGTAGTGGCAAGTAATTGTTATGTCACAGAACCTCTGTTGATCAGGATGTCGCTTCAAATTGGATGAAACTGGACTGAACTGTTCAGAAAGGCTACCAAGATTCTTATAGCAACTCTGAAGCAGTTGCAGGAAATTATGACAGAGTGTTCATTCTGTGCATGTGAGAACAATATTATAACTTCTGCACAATTGTGGATTGTATAGGAGGATTGCAAGAAAAAATTTACTTCTCAAGAAAGAGCACAAACAGTCATGACTGAGCTTTGTCAAAACACAACTGTAGTGTCTGGGTAAGATAATTTTGTGTATCAACTAGATTACCTGACCCAGGCATTCCTTTAACATGTGCAAATCAATCACAGAATGGGCCCCACATTTTACACTTATATTTGGGGGTTCCATATCACAGTGTCAACCTCCCACCAAAAGACACAAAACAGGATAGGCCCTGGCCTCTGTAGCTGACAAAGTGGAATTTAAGTGATATGGCAGTTCACGCTCTAAACTCTTCTCCAGTACATCTGGGTGTGGGAATCAAAATTGATATCAAAATTATCTGCTCTTTATTTTCCAAACAAGGGTGCATAATATATACCAGAATATAACTCTGTATTAACACAAGCTACACTTTAAAGGCTTATGTCCTGGTATATTCACGTATCTCTGCCTTAATGCTGTCTCTTTCTTCCATGCCTAACATCAAAATGATATGATCTGTCTATTCCTCAAATAATGGTGCATGTTATATGAGCGTGAAGTGTACCATACTGTTTTCAATACATTTGGGGTAAAACTTCACAAGTTCTCCAAACCAACCATAAACATGTAAGCAGGCCACAAAACAAAGACAAAGAAAGTTTCTTCCTCTGACAGTACATGCCAAGCATTAGACATTCCACCAAATATGGGTGTGGCTAGGGAACCTTTTAATGTCCTGTACCCCCACCTCAAGACCCTTTATTCGAGACAGGACTCAAACCCTTTGAGACAGATCTTCCAGGAAACTTTACATTCAAAAACTTCTTCTACTCTGATCTTCATGAGAATCTGGCAGAACATCTAACTTCCTCCTAACGGACTTTTTAAGAATTTCCTTTGTCTACTGCATCAGGACTCTTGTTTAGCATAAGTTCATAAGCAATTGTTTCTGAGTGCCACTCACATTTCAAGGTCACTGTATACTTGTGATCTTGCTATAGGCTAAATTACTTGCACGGTATAAAGTAAAGGGGAGCGGTCGTGTCTTTCTTGGCCGGAGAGATAACCCTTCTGTAGAATTAATAAAGATTATACTGTCTATTTGGTGAACAAACAGACCAAATAATTGCATCATTAATTCCATTATCTTTAATTATAAAAATTTATTTAAATATTTGTTTAATTATAACCCATAATAAATATCTTCCTTATTGCAAGCTAAATTGAACACACCTTGAAGATTCTGAGGCCACATGTATAAAAATCTTATGGCCTCAACACCAAAAAATATGTCTGCCAGAAAGCCAATAATCTCACCATCCAAATAACACCATCCCTACAGTAAAGCATGGAGCTGGTACTATCCTGGTATAGAGGTGATTCTCTGCACCAGGGACTGGAGCACTCGTTAGGATAAAAGGAAAAATGGATGGGGCCAATAGTATCAAATTATTGAGGAAAATCTGCTGCCCTCTGCCAAAAAGTTGCCAATGGGAAGAAGGATCATCTTTCAACATAAGAATGACCCAAAGCACACAGAAAAACTGCCTACACAGTGGTAGAAAGAGAAAAAGGTGAATGTTTTTGTATGGCCTAATAAAAACCCAGAAATCGAACCCCATTAAAAATCTGTAGAATTGAATCTGTGTGACTTGAAGACTGCAGTTCACAAATTGTTGCCATCAAATTGAACTAAAGCAAATTGAACTCAAACAGTTCGGCAAAGGAGAGTGGACAAATATTGCAAAGTCTAGATGTGCAAAGTTAGCAGAGAGATATTCCAACAGACGAACAACTGTAATTAAAGCAAAAGTGGTTGAAGAAAATACTTAAAACACACACACACACACACTCACACACACACACACACTTGGAGATCCTTTCTCTTTTTTTTTTTTTTGCCTGACATGTGGTATGTTAGTGTTTTATCTATCACTTTGCTTTGTTTCACTGAGTAAATACAGCTCGATAAAACATAAATGTGTCTGTCTTTACTTCAAGTTCCATGAAAATGTGAATTTTTTAAAGCAGGGAGGGGGTTCTTTTCTCGACCCACAGTAAGTGATTATCTGACCTCAGTATCTCCAGTGTACAGTGTGGATTCTCCAGTCCAGCAGAGAGCAGCTTTACTCCTGAATCCTGCAGGTTATAATTCTCACTCAGGTCCAGTTCTCTCAGACTGGAGGAGTTTGAACTGAGAACTGAGGACAGAATTCTACAGCTTTCACCTGTGAGATCACACCGATACAACCTGGGAGAGAAATGATGATAAATCAGAACACTGACATCTCAAACACACACATACCACTTACCTGCAAGAGAAATAATTATAGAACGCTGACAGTCTCTCTCTCTCTCTCTCTCTTTCTTTCTGACATGTACACACACAAAATACTATGAAGTTTGTGTATGAAAGCAAGAAGAAACTCCAGATTGTTAAATGTCTATTTCAGTGTTTGTTATTTATGAATGTGGAAAACTATAGCAGTTGTTGCTGCTTTGTTTAAATTGTGCTTCAGGACACACAACATTTTATTCATCTAAAACAGCCATATGAGAGAAATGCAGGATCTACAGTGTGTAAGTGATGATCTGACCTCAGTATCTCCAGTGTACAGTGTGGATTCTCCAGTCCAGCAGAGAGCAGCTTCACTCCTGAATCCTGCAGGTGATTATCACTCAGGTCCAGTTCTCTCAGACTGGAGGAGTTTGAACTGAGAACTGAGGACAGAATTCTACAGCTTTCCTCTGTTAGATCACACCAACACAACCTGGGAGAGAAATTATTGTAAAAATCAATATCTCAAAGACACACACACTTCTCAGCATCAGCAACTCTACACAAATATAATTTGTATCTGTGAGTAAAAGACACACCTGAGTGATCACAAACCTGTGAAGCCCAAAGTCCAAAACATGATGTTAAATATGTAGAAAATTAGTTTATGAAAGAGCAAATATGCTCCAGCTGTTCAGGAAGTGTTGTTTTCAGTAGTGTAAATGCAGCAAGAACACGTAAATGCACTAAAATCACAATAACTAAAACACCATCAGCTTTTGCTACATTCCAGGACTGACTGACTGATTGATGAATTTATATGTTATCTGTGCATCTAATTTAATGCTACTGTACATTGTCTAAGTGTGGTGCTTTGTTCTTTTGTAGTTTACATTGTTTTCTCTCTCAAAATTGTATTTGTACAATGCTTTTAGCAATGGACATTGTCACAAAGTGGCTCTACATTTTACTGTTATTAGGTTTATAATTTATACTATAATAATGACAACCACATAAAAACTATGTGTAAGTGATGATCTGACCTCAGTATCTCCAGTGTACAGTGTGGATTCTCCAGTCCAGCAGAGAGCAGCTTCACTCCTGAATCCTGCAGCTTATTCCCACTCAGGTCCAGTTCTCTCAGACTGGAGGAGTTTGAACTGAGAACTGAGGACAGAATTCTACAACTTTCCTCTGTGAGATTACAGTAACACAACCTGGGAGAGAAATGCTGATAAATCAGAACACTGACATTTCAAACACACACACACACACACACACACACACACACACACACACACACACACACACACACACACACACACAATCAAGGTATTAAATCAGTGCAGTGTGTAAACATTAGCAGGTTGTAGTGTTACACAGAGCAGCACAAAGTACATATACATAAAAAGGCTAATTTTGAATTAATTTTGATCATTAGATCCTTAATATAACAGCAGCTACAATTTCAGTAAAATACATTAGTTTATGTTGAGGTTTAGTGTAATAATAATCATTTATTTCAATTATAAGTTTATAATAAGAGAAATTGTTAATTGTGCAGATACATATGTATAAATCCAATGAATTGTAATGGAATGGAATTTATTGAAAAATATATAACTGTCCCTATTTAATCATCCAGGAGCTGGCCACATGAACAAACTGAGCAATCAAAGAAGAAGAATCCCAGTAAGACAGGGTTACCAAGAACCTGATAGACACTCTAATGTAGCTCCAGAGAACATGTGTGGAGATAGGGAAAATCTTGCAGAAGGTTGTGACATAAAATGTAAAAAGAAATTAACAAAACAAAAGATCCACACGGGAGTGGGCAAGTTTTGTGTTTGTGTCGACATTTTAATTTTATATTCTTTCCTTAAATAATCTTTAATTATTGTTTTATTTTCCTGTATTCTTCACTTTCTATTGGCAGGGTTTTTGTGTTTCCAGCTTTAAAGCAGTGAGTGGAGGCCATTCCCAGCAGAACTGCAAACACGCACACTACAGTATCCACAATAAGGTAGGGAATTTCTCTTATGTGGTGAGCATCCAGTTTATTCAGTGTGTTGAATGTGTAATTTCTGATGGAGAAGATCCTAGGTTTAGAGGAAAGCATCCAGAGTTTGGAGAGGATTATTGAGTGTGAGAGCAGTCCACATTCTGCAGGGGAAGTCTGGATGCTTTAGGTGCAGTTAGCATTGCCCCAAGTCCGGAATTAGAGCCCTCGCAGTGGGGCGAGTGGGTGTCAAATTGGCGGCTCAAACAGCATGGAAGAAGAGCCTCCTTAGTTATAAAAAAAGCTCTTAGTCCTGCAAGATCAGCATATTCCACTACCCTTATAGAAAATAACAAGCATAATCCTATATTTGTATTCATTACTGTAGCAAAATAAACTAGGAATAAAAGCACTGCACTCAAATGCACTATCAAATCTTTTTTTTTTTTTTCTCATATATATTTTTATATACTCTTATATTTTATATAGTTTTTATACTTTATTTATCTGCCTTCTTTTTCTGTGTTTTATTTTTCTCCCCATTCTTTTCCCTTATGCCGAACCATCGTAAAAAGCATTTCACTGCATGCCGTACCCTGTATGTATGTGTATGTGACAAATAAAATTTAATAAAATTTATTTGATTTGATTTGAATAGGCAGTGATGATTTAATGAACTTTTTCAATAATAAAAATTAAAACATCAGGCAAAGGATCCAGTCTAATGGTTTAAATCGAATCTATTTTATAAATAACACTGTAGAGAGCAGGGTTATAACAGAGAATCACTTAAAGTTTTATTTAAATTGAAGGTAATAAATTAATTTTATTTATTTCCATATCAAAATCATTAACTTGTGTTCCAGATCCCCTACCAACATGTTTCTTCAAAAAGATAATTCCAGAAGTAATTCTTTGAAACGTGTTCTAAAAAATAATACATGCTTCCATTATCACTAACTAAAGGAAAAAAGCTGTACGATTAACTATATGCCATTAGCTATTAACAAATTTTTATTCTGTCCTACCCTGAGTTCCTGTTTTACAATCACAAAAGTACACTTGCACAAAAAGGCATACCACAAGGATTTTAAACAAAGATAAATAAATTCTCTGTTAGTGTTAAGATGGTTCTCACACTGGTTCACACACACATTCCTTTGTCTGTTCAGTGTCTATAGAATTTTAACGATGTTAGTATGTAAGGTATACAGGAAGTCTTTATCTGGGCTCACACATCTCCGGTTAGTATATCCTCTTGTCTAAACAGGAAACAACTTTAGGTCAGGCTTTCTTTCCAATGTGTATATATACACATGTCTGCTGCCTGCAATAAACCGAAGAACATTGCTCCATTCTATGTGCTGTGTGATTCTTCCCTGATCAGAAAAGGCACCATGGGCATCGCAGGTCATATGGAAAACCTCTCCAAGAATTTAGTTTCATTTGGGAATGATAAAAATCTAACATTCTCTCTTCAATAAGCTCCTCATTCTCTGTACATGCAGAATAAGAGACCTGATTGAAGTAATGAATGATAATCATGATCCTAATCAGTGCAGTGTCATTAGTGTTCATTTCAAATAATAACTACATTTATGGAATTAGTAACACATTTATGAAATCATTTTAAAATGACTTACACAGCTTTTCTGGATGCTTTGACCACTGGCAGCAGCCTCAGAAAACACCCCTCAGATGGATCATATTTCCTCACATCAAACTCATCCAGAATCTTTTCTGAGTTCAGCAACACAAACACCAGAGCAGACCACTGAGCAGAAGAGATTCTGACTTCACTGAGACACCAGGAATCTCCTTTGTTCAGGTAATATTGTACTTCCTGTACTAGAGAATCATCATTCAGTTCATTCAGACAGTGGAACAGATTGATGAATTTCTCTGGAGATGGATTTTCTCTGATCTTCTTCTTGATGTAATCGACTGTTTCCTGTTTGCTGTAAGAGCTACTTCCTGTCTGGGGCAGTAGGTCTCGTAAAAGAGTCTGACTGGACTCCAGTGAGAGACCCAGAAGGAAGCGGAGGAACAGGTCCAGGTGTCCATTCTCACTCTGTAAGGTCTTGTCCACTGCACTCCTCAGGAATGCAGACATGTTTGATTTGTTGAAAAGATCTGACAGATTGTTGATTTGTTGTTTTTTACTCTTTTTGATGATAAATGAGAGAAATGTGTATAATGCAGCCAGAAACTCCTGAACACTCAGATGTACAAAGCTAAACACCTTCCCCAGGTGAAGCCCAAACTCCTCTCTGAAGATCTGAGTACACACTCCTGAGTACACTGACACTTCTCTGACATCAATGCCACACTCTCTCAGGTCTTCTTCATAGAAGATCAGGTTTCCTTTCTCCAGCTGTTGGAAAGCCAGTTTTCCCAGTGCCAGGATACTCTCTCTCGTCTGCTGAGGATCAGGGTCACATTTCTGATGGCACTTTTGGTGCTTGTGTTTGATCTGAAAGATCAGGAAGTGTGTGAACATTTGCGTCAGAGTCTTAGGGATCTCTCCACTCTCTGCTTCACCCAACATTCTCTCTAGAACAGTGGCTGAGATCCAGCAGAAGACTGGGATATGACACATGATGTAGAGGCTTCTGGAAGACTTCATGTGTGTGATGATTTTATTGGTCAGGCTCTGATCACTGATCCTCTTCCTGAAGTACTCCTCTTTCTGAGGATCACTGAACCCTCGTACCTCTGTTACCTGGTCTGCACACTCAGGAGGGATCTGATTGGTTGCTCCTGGTCGAGAGGTGATCCAGAGGAGAGCAGTGGGAAGCAGATTCCCCTTGATGAGGTTCGTCAGCAGCACATCCACTGAGGCTGATTCTGTCACATCACACAATCTCTCATTGTTCTGGAAATTTAGAGGAAGTCGACACTCATCCAGACCATCAAAGATCAACACCACTTTATTCCTCTCACAGTCTATTAATCGCAATTCTTTTATTTCTGGGAAAAAGTGATGAAGAAGATCCATTAGACTGAGATGTTTCTGCTTCATCAGATTCAGCTCTCTAAAGGGAAGTGGAAACATGAAGGTGACGTCCTGATTTGCTTTTCCTTCAGCCCAGTCCAGAATGAACTTCTGCACAGAGACTGTTTTTCCAATTCCAGCAACTCCTTTAGTCAGCACACTTCTGATGGACTTGTCTTTAAAGAGATCATTACATTTGATGGGTGTCTCCTGTGTTGCTGGTCTCCTGGACACTGTCTCAATCTGTCTCACCTCATGTTCATTATTGACGTCTCCACTCCAACCCTCTGTGATGTAGAGGTCTGTGTAGATCTCATTCAGAAGTGCTGAGCTTCCATGCTGTGAGATTCCTTCAGTAATTCTTTACATTTCTCTCTCAGTTTGGATTTGAGTTTTGCTGGTGCACAGAGACGAGTTCTGATAAAAAGAAGAATAAAATGTAAACTCTCTGATCATCTCTGTGAGCTACTGATATTTTCATAGCTGTATATCATATGGAATGTCAGTACTGATGTGTTATTATATTGTGTTGATAAAAGCACATCATTATGATGAGATGTGTTTAATAAATGTACAGCAGTTTCCTTCCTCTGAAGATAAAGTGATGTTAGAACCCCATGAGCTCTTACTGTTCTGCAGTGTGTTAGCGAGATCTGTGTGCTTCATGTTCTTTAGGAAGTGCAGTGTGATCTTCAGCACTCCCTCTCTGACACTGCTCTGATCCTCCTCATCCTCCACCTCCCTCTCAGAGCATGCTGGGTAATCTGGATTCAGGAGCTTCTTATATCTCTTCAGTTCATTCTGTAGCAGAGTGATGACTTTGTGCTCCAGATCCTGATTTGTAACAGAAAAGAAAGTTAACGATAAGGTAGCTTGAGAATGTGTTCATTACTGACATCCAGAGCACAGACGAGTAAAAACAAACAACACAAGTGAATATGGCACACCTTGAATGTGGCCTCTAAATGACTCTTCTCAGTGATCTTTGATTTCTTCTTCTGCAGTCTGTGAATAAATAAAACACTTGTTAAAAGTAGAATAAAGACTATAAATCATATTCATAACTACAAACACAAAGCAGTGAATACACACATATTACAGAGATGTTTGATTATGTGAGAGTGTGAGTGATAAAACACTGCACTCATACATTCAACTGTCCTCACCTCAGATCAGTAGTACAGTCTGTGTCTTTAAAGAGTATTGGATGCTTCATTGACTGTTCACTCTTCATGGACACACAGCTGGGTTCAGGTGAGTCTGATCTCTTACCCTGAATCAGACTAAACACACACAACCACTGCATCATTATTACTGTTCTGCAGCAACACTGAATAATGAAACTGGAGTTAAAATCTGATGATGTTCTTATTAACACTGATCCCATTCTTTAACCTTCATACTTTATCCAGCTACAGGGACAACTTGGGGTTAGACGTGTTGCTCAGTAGCTTAATGTCACTAATCAGCAGCTGGTTTTGAACATCTGGAGACAAAGCTGCTGAATTCAACTCTTCACTCGTCACTTTTCACAGATACACATCAGAGTCTGATCTGTTTAGTGTTGGTGAATGTGAGAACATTTCTATTTTTCACAGAGTCACAACCTTCACTCACCTCTCATCTTTCTTTATGTCCTGTTTCACAGACTCACTCATTCTGGAGGACATTTCTACTGCTACAGAGGAACCTGTACACCTACAGAGAGAGAGAGAGAGAGAGAGAGAGAGAGAGAGAGAGAGAGAGAGAGAAATTATAGTCAGTCAATAGTGTAATTATTATATTAATAATAATAATAATAATATTATTATTATTAGTATTAGTATTAGTAGTATTAATCATTAGATTAGGAACAAGATTTAAAAATATGTAAAACTATTTCAACCTCAAAAGGGGAAAAAACAAGACCTCACATTAACAATGTAAAAACAGTATACAATCAGAAATCCATAAAGAATCATTAATATTTTGATGAAGAATAAACAGAAGCCCATTTATACCCCAAACACTCATAAACTGCAGTTTCACTACTAACACGTAATGCGCATGCGCTCCACTTTGCACCCCAATGGCTATGCGGAGCCGCGAGCCGCTTGTGCCCGATATCAGCACATTCCCAAGCCCGCATGCTGCCCTGCTTCCATCCACCATCTACATTCTCCCTTCATCTTTCACACCAAAGGAGATATGGAGCGGATTTTCCATCAGAACCTGTCTCCTGAAAGTCATGAAGTGTTTAGTGACGGCTGTTTGCAGGAACACGATCTGAAAACTAATCGCGATTTTCCCCAATAAAACACTTTCACGCTCCAGAGCTTCATTTGGGAAAAAGGAGGAGAGTTTGAAATAAAGATCCTTAAAGAGAGAAACACTGCAGGACACATATTTACTTCACTCCAATATGGGGTGTGTTTCATCTAATCCTGGATCATCACACGATTCACTTCCAGGAAATCAAGTCCTACAGTAAACTGTAGAAGATCCAACTTCAGGAAAAATCACCTGAACTGTTCTTCATCCAGTGTAGATTCATAACATTCACATCTTCTAGCTTTAGATTTACACACTTACTGTGTTTTTCTCCTCGAAAAGTTTTACTTCCTCTCTTCATAAAATCGCGTTTTTACTTTCACTTTGACTTCTTTATTCCACAGAGCAGGAAGTTACAGCAGATTCTGTGATTATATTTTGTGACTATAGAGGGCGCTGTTGTTCATGTGCAGCTTGAACTTGCTGACCCAAACAAGTTCACTACACAAACAGCGTCACGATCTTCAGATGCTTTTGACTTCTATATTTTCCTTATTGTTTTTTTTCCTGTTTTGTTTTAACACTATGAATATTATTTATTCTTTAAGGATAATAAAGCAGCATGTCAGAAGTGAATGCTTTTGACTGTTTAATGTTTTATATTATTATTATTATTATTATTAATTGTGTAACATTGTGTGTATGAATATGTTTGTGTGTGTGTGTATATATATACATATTTATACACACAAAGTTAACAAAATGAACTGTTATGAACTGTATATGAACAAATCTTTACAACTTTTTTATAAGAGTAACGTCAATACTACAAATACTTTAGCAATAATAATAACATTGGACAGGAGGAGAAGCTTGAAATTGGCTGTAGGACTTGATAGGATCAGGCTCTTGAACACACTGCATATGGAACCAACAGCCAAACATCTCACACTGAATCTGTAACATCAATGGAAATATTTATACAGCAACTTTTCATGGTGAATATCTGACTGTTAAAAGTTTTATATTATTATTATTATTATTATTATTATTATTAATTGTGTAACATTGTGTGTATGAATATGTTTGTGTGTGTGTGTGTGTATGTATGTATATATATATATATATATATATATATATATATATATATATATATATATACAGTGAGGAAAATAAGTATTTGCTGTTACTGTTAGTTATTTTGCAAGTTCTCCCACTTAGAAATCATGGAGGGTCTGAAATTGTCATCGTAGGTGCATGTCCACTGTGAGAGACATCATCTAAAAAAAAAAAAATCCAGAAATCACAATATATGATTTTTAAACTATTTATTTGTATGATACAGCTGCAAATAAGTATTTGAACACCTGTCTATCAGCTAGAATTCTGACCCTCAAAGAACTGTTAGTCTGCCTTTAAAATGTCCACTTCCACTACATATATTATCCTAAATTAGATGCACCTGTTTGAGGTCGTTAGCTGCATAAAGACACCTGTCCACCCCATACAATCAGTAAGAATCCAACTACTAACATGGTCAAGACCAAAGAGCTGTCCAAAGACACTAGAGACAAAATTGTACACCTCCACAAGGCTGAAAAGGGCTACGGGGAAATTGCCAAGCAGCTTGGTGAAAAAAGTCCACTGTTGGAGCAATCATTAGAAAATGGAAGAAGCTAAACATGACTGTCAATCTCCCTCGGACTGGGGCTCCATGCAAGATCTCACCTCGTGGGGTCTCAATGATCCTAAGGAAGGTGAGAAATCAGCCCAGAATTACACGGGAGGAGCTGGTCAATGACCTGAAAAGAGATGGGACCACCGTTTCTAAGGTTACTGTTGGTAAAACACTAAGACGTCATGGTTTGAAATCATGCATGGCACGGAAGGTTCCCCTGCTTAAACCAGCACATGTCCAGGCACGTCTTAAGTTTGCCAATGACCATTTGGATGATCCAGAGGAGTCATGGGAGAAAGTCATGTGGTCAGATGAGACCAAAATAGAACTTTTGGGTCATAATTCCACTAAACGTGTTTGGAGGAAGAAGAATGATTAGTACCATCCCAAGAACACCATCCCTACTGTGAAGCATGGGGGTGGTAGCATCATGCTTTGGGGGTGTTTTTCTGAACATGGGACAGGGCGACTGCACTGTATTAAGGAGAGGATGACCGGGGCCATGTATTGCGATATTTTGGGGAACAACCTCAAGTCAAGTCAAGTCAAGAGGCTTTTATTGTCATTTCTACTATCCACAGTAGTACACAGTACACAGTAAAAATGAGAAAACGTTCCTCCGGAACCCTGGTGCTACAGTTGTGTTCAAAATTATTCAACCCCCAATGCTGTAAATGGTTTTAGGGAATTTAGTGTACATTTGTAATTGTATTCAGAATGAAATCCTACAAGGACTTCTTAAAGAACCATATGCAACTAAAATGACATCAATTAGTTTTGTAATACAGTAGTAAATGTTTCTTTTGTGAATTCTTCATTGACATACTTATTCAACCCCTTAAAGACTACCACTCTGAAGAACAGAGGTTAAATGAAGTGTTTTCAATCAGGTATTGAAAACACCTGTGGATATCAGGGAGCAGCAATAAAGCCTAATAAGCACCAATTAGGCAGCTTTAAAATGACTGTGATACTCAGCTCCTTCTAGACATTTACTGGTGTGGTTACAAACATGGTGAGGTCAAGAGAATGGTCCAGGAAGACAAGAGAACAGGTGATTACTCTTCACAGGAAGGGCAATGGCTATAAGAAGGTTGCAAAGATGTTAAACATACCAAGAGACACCATAGGAAGCATCATTCGCAAATTCAAGGCAAAGGGCACTGTTGAAACGCTACCTGGTCGTGGCAGAAAGAAGATGCTGACTTCGACTGCTGTGCGCTACCTGAAGCGTAGAGTGGAGAAAAGTCCCCGTGTGACTGCTGAGGAACTGAGAAAAGATTTGTCAGATGTGGGTACTGAAGTTTCTGCTCAGACAATACGGCGCACCCTGCGTAATGAAGGCCTCCATGCCAGAACTCCCAGGTGCACCCCCTTGCTGTCCCCAAAGAATAAGAAGAGTCGACTGCAGTATGCCAAAAGTCATGTGGACAAACCACAGAAGTTTTGGGATAGTGTTCTGTGGACTGATGAAACAAAATTAGAACTGTTTGGGCCCATGGATCAACGCTATGTTTGGAGGAGGAAGAACAAGGCCTATGAAGAAAAGAACACCTTGCCTACTGTGAAGCATGGCGGGGGGTCAATCATGCTTTGGGGCTGTTTTGCTTCTGCAGGTACTGGGAAGCTTCAGCGTGTGCAAGGTACCATGAATTCTCTTCAGTACCAGGAGATATTGGATGACAATGTGATGCAGTCCGTCACAAACCTGAGGCTTGGAAGACGTTGGACCTTTCAACAGGACAATGATCCCAAGCATACCTCCAAGTCCACTAGAGCATGGTTGCAGATTAAAGGCTGGAACATTTTGAAGTGGCCATCGCAGTCACCAGACTTAAATCCGATTGAGAACCTCTGGTGGGACTTAAAGAAAGCAGTTGCAGTGCGCAAGCCTAAGAATGTGACTGAACTGGAGGCTTTTGCCCATGATGAATGGGCGAAGATACCCGTAGATCGCTGCAGGACACTTGTGTCAAGCTATGCTTCACGTTTAAAAGCTGTTATAACTGTAAAAGGATGTTGTACTAAGTACTAAGATTGAATGTCACTTGGGGGTTGAATAAAATAATGATGTGAGCTCAGAAAAGACATTTGTGGTTATTTCATTATAAATGTTATGTTATATTTGTCTGACCTACACGTGCCTCTTTGATTTAATTGTAAGCAGGATGACTGAATGATCATAATCAATGTCAAACCGACCAAAACAATCAATTTCAGTGGGGGTTGAATAATTTTGAACACAACTGTACATTAGACAACATAAAACTACTACACAACACAAGCTACATAAAGTGCATCGAGTGCAACCTAGTGCAGACAGAAAACAGAACAGACAGACAGTGCAGACAGAAAAAACAAGACAACACAAGACAAGACAAAAAAACAATATAGCGCCGACTAGTAAACCTACTGTAAACTCAAATAATACAACACTGTTCGAGGTGAAATGTAAAATGTAAAAACTATAACTGGGAGTAAATATAAACAAAAGAACAGCAGCAGTCAAGAGGTGAAGAGACAGCATGTAAACATTATACTATAATACAGTCAAAGGTGCAAAAACAGCATGTAAACAGTATAATAGTGATAAATGTGCAAAAAACAGCAGTTAAGGAGTGTAGTACGGTCGAGTATAATAAATAATAAATAAATAAATGGTTGTGGAATGGATTGAGATGAGTGTGTGTTAAGTGTTTAGTCCAGGTTCTACAGTTCGGTACACACATTGAGTGAGTGTGTGTCTGTGTGTGTTCCGTTTCATTTCTGTGTATTCAGAAGCCTGATGGCTTGAGGAAAGAATCTGTTGCACAGTCTTGTTGTGGCGGGCCGAATGCTTCGGAACTGTTTTCCTGATGGTAGGAGTGTAAAGAGTGTGTGTGCAGCGTGTAGTGTAAATGTCAATGATAGAGGGGAGAGGGACTCCGATGATCTTCTCAGCTGTCCTCACTATCCTCTGTAGGGTCTTGCGATCCGAGACAGTGTAATTCCCAAACCAGGCAGTGATGCAGCTGCTCAGGATGCTCTCAATGGTCCCTCTGTAGAACATGGACAGGATGGGGGAGGGAGATGAGCTTTCCTCAGCCTTCTCAGAAAGTAGAGACGCTGCTGGGCTTTCTTCGTGATGGAGCTGGTGTTAAGTGACCAGGTGAGGTTGTCTGCCAGATGAACACCAAGGAATTTGGTGCTCTTGATGATCTCCACTGAGGATCTATCAATAATCAGTGGAGATTGGTCGCTCTGTCCTCTCCTGAAGTCAACAACCATCTCTTTCGTTTTGTCCACGTTCAGAGACAGGTTGTTTGCTCCACACCAGGCAGTTAACCGTTGCACCTTCTCTCTATATGCTGACTCGTCGTTCTTGCTGATTAGACCCACCACGGTCGTGTCATCGGCAAACATGACGATGTGGTTCGCGCTGTGCATTGCTACACAGTCGCGAGTCAGCAGAGTGAACAGCTGTGGGCTGAGCACACAGCCCTGAGGGGCCCCATTGCTCAGTGTGGTGGTGCTGGAGATGCTGTTCCCGATCCGGACTGACTGGGGTCTCCCAGTCAGAAAGTCCAGGATCCAGTTGCAGAGGGAGGTGTTTAGGCCAAGTAGGCTCAACTTCTCGATCAGGTGCTGAGGAATGATTGTGTTGAATGCTGAGCTGAAGTCAATAAACAGCATTCGAACATATGATTCCTTGTTATCTAGGTGAGTGAGGGCCAGATAGAGGGTTGTGGAGATGGCATCGTGCATGCAACAGTCAATGATATGCAAACTGCATGGGGTACAGGAAGGGTGGAAGCTGTGTCTTCATGTGCCTCATGACGAGCCTCTCGAAGCACTTCATCATGATGTGTGAGCGCGATAGGACGATTGTCATTGAGGCCGGAGACAGTCTATTTCTTTGGCACAGGAACGATGGTCGTTGTCTTGAGGCACGTGGGAACGTTACTGCTCAGGGAGATGTTGAAGATGTCAGTGAAGACATCTGCTAATTGTTCTGCACATTCCCTGAGCACTCCGCCAGGGAAGTTGTCTGGTCCAGCAGACTTACGTGGGTTAACTCTGCATAGAGTTTTCCTCACTTCAGCTGTGGTTAGACAGAGCACCTGGTCACTGGAAGGAGGGATGGTCTTCCTCGCCTTCACGTTGTTCTGTATCTCAAACCGGGCGTAGAAGTCGTTGCAGCCTCTTTAAACAAATCCCAGTCAGTGCACTCAAAACAGAGAAGAGCAGAAGTAGCTCCTTCTGGCCAGGTTTTTACCTGTTTCAGAACCTGTTTAGAGCGTCTGATGAGCGGTCTGTATGCTGGAATTAGCATAACAGAGCAGTGGTCTGAGTATCCGAGATGGGGGCGGGGCTCCGCACGATACACGCTGAGGATGTTCGTGTAAACAAGATCCAGTGTGTTCGCTCCTCTCGTTGCAAAGTCCACATGATGGAGTTTAGGAAGTACAGTTCTGCGATTCACATGGTAGAAATCTCTGGCGATAATAAACAATCCGTCGGGGTGAGCATTCTGCAGGTCGCTAATAGCGCTGTAGAGTTCACACAGTGCCTCCTTAGCATTAGCACTTGGAGGAATGTACATTCCGACAATGTAAACAGTTGTGAATTCCCGTGGCAGATAAAATGGTCTACATCTAACAGTCACAAACTCCACTAGCGATGAGCAGTAGCATGAGACAAGCACAGACTTCTTACACCATTCCGTGTTGATATAAACACACACGCCACCACCGCGAGTCTTACCGCGCAGAGCTGCGTTTCTGTCAGCTCGAAACACGGTTAGCCCGTCTAGCTGGATGGCGGCTTCCAGAACTCTGTCGCTGAGCCACGTCTCCATGAAAAAAACAAAGACGCAACAGTCTCTGAACTCTCGCCGTGTGGTTCGCTGGAGTCGGATATAAACCAGTTTATTGTCCAGGGAGCAGACGTTGGAAAGAAGAATGGACGGGAGTGCCGGCCGGCTAGGGTTAGCATTTAGCCTAGCATGGACACCCGCCCGCTTGCTGTGCTTCCGCTTCCTCGAACAGCGCTTTCAACGTCTCCTCTCCCGGCCAACGGCATCAGGTAACACCGAGGGCTGGGTGCCTGGTATTTGTGGCCGAGGTCGCAGCAAGCCGAGGTCGCGAAGGTTGTTAATAATATCATCATGCAGATTATTGGTTGCATGATGCCTGTACTGTAGCGGTGTCTGGTGGTCATACACATGAACACAGTTGACTCTGGTGTCCATGTATTGTAATAGGCCGGTCTAAATATGGTGAAAGCACCATTTTTGGATCCGGAGAGGCCGCTGCGAGCTACTGCCGCGCCGTGCCTCCTTCCCTCAGTTAGAGCATTGAAGATGGGTCGAGGCTGGGTCTTCCAACATGACAATGACCGGAAGCACACAGCCAGGATAACCAAGGAGTGGCTCTGTAAGAAGCATATCAAGGTTCTGGCGTGGCCTAGCCAGTCTCCAGACCTAAACCCAATAGAGAATCTTTGTAGGGAGCTCAAACTCCATGTTTCTCAGCGACAGGCCAGAAACCTGACTGATCTAGAGAAGATCTGTGTGGAGGAGTGGGCCAAAATCCCTCCTGCAGTGTGTGCAAACCTGGTGAAAAACTACAGGAAACGTTTGACCTCTGTAATTGCAAACAAAGGGTTCTGTACCAAATATTAACATTGACTTTCTCAGGTGTTCAAATACTTATTTGCAGCTGTATCATACAAATAAATAGTTAAAAAATCATACATTGTGATTTCTGGATTTTTTTTTTAGATTATGTCTCTCACAGTGGACATGCACCTACGATGACAATTTCAGACCCCTCCATGATTTCTAAGTGGGAGAACTTGCAAAATAGCAGGGTGTTCAAATACTTATTTTTCTCACTGTAATTCAAAAGTACCAATGTATAATATGTGTAATTATATAAATAAAATTAACAAATACACTATAACAAAATAACAAATCTTTACAACTTTTTTATAAGAGTAACTTTAATACTACAAATACTTTAGCAATAATAATAACATTGTACAGGAGGAGAAGTTAGAAATTTCCATGTTGCACAGGTGTAGAACTTATTAGGATCAGGCTCTTGAACACACTGCATATGGAACCAACAGCCAAACATCTCACACTGAATCTGTAACATCAATGGAAATATTTATACAGCAACTTTTCATGGTGAATATCTGAGCTGTGATACACATACTTCATATCCTATTCTAAAACAGATGCCGTGTAAGGGTTTTTTTACACAACAGCGTTGCCGCGATTTGTTTGATGAAGGCATGCTATAAAAATACATACAGTACATGTTTATCTGTCAGGAATCCACCTGCCACGCCCCCCTTTGGCTCCCTTCAGCGTGTCAGATGCTTTCTCGGCCGCTTTCTCTGAAGCTCCGCTTCAATCGCGCACATATGGTGCTCGTTTATCATCATCACCAGCTCCTATTTAAACTTCCACACTCTCACTGTCTGTTATTGTTGGTATATGTTGGTTCACGGCGGCACTTTCGCGAGTTCTTCTGCGGCTGCACCGAGATAACCGAAGTTAAATGGCAAATTTTTCCCCCCTTGTGTTCGAGATATCAGGGTTCGGCGACATAAAAAACCTCGACATAACCGATAAAAAATGCTTAGAAAAAGCGCGAATTTGGCGGTTCCACTTCAAAAACGTCGACTTAATAGGGTTGTCGAGGTAACCGAGGGCGAGATAACCGGGTTCCACTGTAATCTAATCTTTGTGTACAGTTTAATTGGTGCATCTGTTTCTCTGCAGCATGACAACAGACTGTTCTTCTGTCACAGAAACATGCAAAGCATCAGGCCTGTTCATTTTATAAACAGTAATTTATTTACCATGTTTGTGTAATGAAATTGTCAGAATCATCAATTTCAAGCTGCACATGAACAAAAGCGCCCTCTAATGTCACAAAATAATATGATAATATAATAATTTGATGGTAAATAAATAAGGATTTTCCACACAAAAGCTGGTTTGGCGGGGAGATTTATTTTCTGTGCCTCTCTCTCTCCTCTCTCTCCTCTGTGTAGCAAAACATATAACCAGACAGGCACTGTTATCCACAATTCTCATTTAGTCTGCCTCTCTCCTCTAGTGCCATTGCGGGAAAGAGCAGAGTAACACAAACACTCACACTTTACAAAACACATTATATAAAAATAATTCACAACCTTATAATTATCATAAAGAAATATGCAACAGCATTATAATTATTATGTAGAAATATACAACAGTATTATTGTCTCATAGATACCAATTGACATACCTGTGTAGCAAAACATATAAACAGACAGGCACTGTTATCCACAATTCTCATTTAGTCTGCCTGTTAACCACAAAATACATATTAAGTACACCAGGTAATTACCAACAGAACTCACAATAAATGCAGAGTATAATAGATATCAATAGACTAGGATTTATCGTTAGTGTGCCCCGAAAATACACGTAACCATTACTTATTTGAGATGTTAGCCGCTTAGCTGCTAACACATCTCTCACACGTGCAATGCACACACCTTATTGCAATCTCACACAATGCTCTGTTCACTTGTTAACAATACTCAAATAAACTACATTTACCACATTAATAACATGAACTAATGGTCAAATATAACATCACATAGAATACTCTCTCACATTTAATCATTTAAACATGACATGAACACTTAACACTGTTTAACACCAGATAAACAGGGCTCATGAAATCGTACCTCTCTCCTCTAGTGCCACTGCGGGAAAGAGGACGAACTTCTAATTGCGCTGCGAATTGAACCGCTCACTACGTATGACGTGAGCTGGCGTACATACTACATTTAATAAAAGCCTGTAACGTTTTCAAAATAAAATACCCCAAAACAGATGGTAATAAAAACAAATAATAATAAAAAAAAAATAACAAAAATTATAATCTCGTGTAACAACATATCCCTGCTACATCCACTCCCACTGTTTTACACCAGATTATGAATCATATACAAAGTCTTTCACCATTAATAATGGATGTCACTTGTTCTGAAATCACATTAGATTTGTTCAGTTCTTAACTATCTCTTTCAAGATTAGGGAAACCCAGGGGTAGCTAATCCCCAAATTACCCATAGAAAACCAGGCCCTGTACATAGTTCAACACATGACATCAACAAAGTAGCAGTTACTGTAAATATACTCTGTACACTTTAAAAATAAGGAAAAATTAATGTAAACAAAAATAAGAGAAAAAAATATCCTTTTTAGCACTTTAACAAGCCTTTCTCTTTCTTTAGTTTAACAGTACAAACATCATTAATTGCATACACTTGCTGAGTAGACATTGTCTGTATAAGTCTGTTAACTGGTTTAAGCAATCTCCCAAATCTTGACCTAAAGCCATCTTGTAGACCAGAGACACTCCCATTCCTCTGATCCTGCACAATTGACATTGTTATAGGAATTTCTGCAACAGTTGACATACACTCATCAACCTCAGAAGTACAAACATCACTTAGAACCGGTAATACAGAAGAATCAGACACCAATGAAGGTACAGATAAATATGAGTGGGGCAAATTGTCAGAATTTGCCTTACACACAGGAGTTTCAGTTTTTTCAGACTCACAATTCACGACTGTATCTCCAATAGCCTCACTCTGATCAGCAATAGGGCACTCCACAGACTCTATTTGTGTCTCATCTGTGGCAACATTAAGATCTGCAACCCAGCGAGAGGTTCGATTATCACTCTGAGTTTGATCATCTCCATCACATGATACACAGACAGTGGAATCCTCGACATCATCAACATAATCACTACCTTCTTTCCAAGCCGGCACTGGCAGAAAGTTAACAGGCATCAATAGATTACGATGTACTGTCTTGATACGACCTGTCCCAGGATTCCTTATCTGGTAAGTGTTCAGCGCACCCCTTTTTCCCACAACAACATACACAACCTTTTCCCATCGGTCTGCTAACTTCTTTTTCCCCCGTTCACCCTTATTCGCAAGGAGTACTCTATCACCCAACTCAAGGGAATGACCTTTACCCTTTCGATCATAGTACTCAGATTGTTTGGTTTGCTGTCTTTTAGCATGCTCTTGAGCAATTATCGTAGCTTCCCTCAAGAGACTGCACATACCTGTTAACATCAACAGTCTCATTGTTCAACATGACATTTTCAACCATAATATCCACTGGCAATCTTGGTGTTCGGCATAACATCAAGAAAATGGTGGTGGAAACCCAGTGGTCTCGTGTCTTGTACAATTGTACGTGAAAGTAAGTGTGTTCAACATTTGAGGCCATTTGACTTTAGATCTCGGAGGCAGCAAACGAATCATATCACCCAGGGTGCGGTTAAATGTCTCTGTTTGTCCGTTACCCATGGGATGATATGGGGTTGTGTGCGATTTTCCCCACACCTGACAATCTCAACAACTCTTCCATAAGCGAGCTTTCAAAGTTTGCACCCCTGTCAGAGTGTATTCGCTGTGGAAACCCATAAATACAGAAAAATTTGTTCCACAAGACACGTGCAACAGCTTCCGCAGTCTGATTTGGGCTCACATAAGCACAAGCAAGCTTAGGGAAATGGTCAGTGACCACCAACACATCAACCGTCTTGTTGTTAGAATCCTTCGCTGACTAAAAGTCAATACAAACCATTTCAAGGGGTGCACTTGTGTGTATTTACACGAGTGGGGCTCTTGCCTCTGGCTCGGGTCTCTTACTCCAAATACACCTCTTACACTCATTGATGTACGTTTTTATGTCTTCCTCTATAGACTACAAGAAGAACCGCTGCCTAGCCAACCACAGTGTGCGATGCTGACCCTGATGACCAGCGTTATCGTGCACCCCCTTTAGAACAGTACCCCAAAGAGCTGTGGGCACCACAAACTGGTAAGTTTTTGTCTTAGACACTGGGTTCTTAGAAACCCAACCCAACTTTAAAGTAAGTTTACCCCATTGACGTAGAATCTTCACAGTTCTTTTAGACTTAAACACTTTTTATCTGCGAGAAGGACGTCTTCCTCTTTCAACAAAGAACTTCACTCTGTCAATCACGGGATCCTGACTTTGTTTTTCCAGCAATTCATCATGAGTGAGGCTACGGAGCTCACTCTGCTCTACGTCCGCCAGACTATCTAAATGCTGCACATAAGACATGCTTCTAATAGCCGCACCATGCTCCCAGTCACTGTGTGGACGAAGAACAGCTGACAACTCTTGATGTGAGATTTTCCCTGTAAAGTGAGTGGTCCCTACATAAACTTTTTCTCTTACATTTATAGGCTCTGACAGACCATCTATCGCTTCACGATCAGCACGACTACAAGAAAGATGGAACATGCCCTGCACCTGCTCGACAGCAACAGACTCAGTCTCATGCAGCAAAATGTCGTAGGGTATCCTCGTCAACCTGTGCAAAATTCTCAAGTTCGCAAACGGTTCCCTGCTTAATGCATCTGCCACTATATTTCTCGGTCCGGGGATGTACTGAATGTCAAAATCATAAGGTGCCAGTTTCACTACCCACCGTTGTTCACATGCATCCAGCTTGGGCTTTGTGAAAATATACTTGAGTGGGTTATTATTGGTCCACACAGTAAATCTGTGTCCCCGCAGCCAGTGACTGAATTTATCACAAATAGCCCACTTCATCGACAAAAACTCAAGTCTGTGTGCTGGATACTTCGACTGTGCATGATTTAAAGACTTGGACGCGAAGGCAATAGGCCTTGCCACGGCACATCCCTCCTGAACCTGTGACAAAACCCCC
This sequence comes from Silurus meridionalis, assembly GCF_014805685.1. NCBI lineage: Eukaryota > Metazoa > Chordata > Actinopteri > Siluriformes > Siluridae > Silurus > Silurus meridionalis. The sequence goes on along the minus strand of NC_060887.1, from coordinate 40,052,635 downwards.
CAAGCCCACTAGTGGAGGCATCCACAGACAGCTGAAACGGTTTAGAAAAATCTGGGTGCGCAAGCAGAACCTGACTCACCAAGGCAAACTTTAAACTCTCCAGGGCTGTCCTGCAGTCATCAGTCCAATCTGTTGGAGAAAGTGTTCAGTCGTTTCACGCCTCTCCCTACTCTAAGTCTTTTCTGTCCTGTCAACAGCTGAAACAAAGTTTTAGCCAACATAGAACTATTTTCTATGAAATGCTGGTAGTAAACCACCATACCTAAAAAGGACCTGATCTTGCTTGCTGATGGTGTAACACAATCACTCTCCATCAAGTCCTGCTCAGATATTTTTACAATTGCCTTAATTTTTGATGGATCACTGGCCACCCCCTCTTCAGACACAATATGACCCAAGAATTTCACAGACTTCCTCAAAAACCTACATTTTGAAGGAGACAATTTCAAATTGTGGTCTTTTAGTCGGCGAAACACCATCTCAAGCCTGTCTAAGCTCTCCTGTTCTGTCTTTCCAAAAACTAACAAATCATCTAAATAACAAAGAATGCTCAGAAAGTTCTGGTCACCAAACACAGTCAACATCATTCTCATAAATGTTGCTGGGTTGTTGCAGAGGCCCTCAGGTAACGGTTGTATTCATGAAGCCCCATTGGTGAACAGAACGCCGTGAACTTCTTGTCATCTTCATGTAACGGGATGTTATAGTAGCCAGAAGTCAGATTCATAGTACTAAAGTATGTGTTCCCACCTAGCGCTGCAAGAACATCCACTTGGTGAGGAAGGGGATGAGCATCCCTCACCGTGCGTGCATTCAACCATCGGAAATCAGTGCATATCCTTAAGTCACCATTTTTTTTTTCACACTAAGACCAATGGTGATGCATACTCACTGCTCGACTTCCTAATGATCTCCTTGTTCTCCATTTCATCTAAAGTCTCTTTCAACTTCAAATAATGAGTAGGAGAAAGATGCTGGTATGGAAGATGAAAGGGCCTGTCATCTGTAACTTTGATACTATGACAAAAACCTTTTGCTTCGCCACAGTGAAAACTGTGCCTGGAAAACACACACTCATACTTCTCAATGAGATCTACCAGTTTGTTCTTCCAAAACGAATACACATCACAATCACTGACATTCAGGTCGCTCAGCCCCAGGACATCCAACCTGCTGTCACCTATCAAACTTGCTCCAGATTTAGAGCCACCCACCGTTAGACTGCCACATGACCTGTCCGAATGTACTACACCTGCATTTTAGCTAATCACTCTGTCGGTGGTTTGATCGAGGTCCTCTAAGGCGATGCAAGGATACACATCAGCCACCTTCGCATTTTTCCTCAACACAATTTCATTGTTGGTCGGGTTGATCATCTTTACTGGCAGCCAACGATCGCCCCACAAAGGTGAAACAACCCTCCCAACCAGCACATTTCGATGCATGCACCGTGAAGTACTCGGTTCTATGACTACTGTGCTCCCTACTGACAGTACTGACCCTGGAGGCAAACGACCCCAAACAAGGTGTTTGCTTCTTGGCTGGAGTGTTACAGCTGACCTCAGTCTCAGAGTACCCACCCTGTCCGGAATCGAATCACCCCTCCATCTCTCTATACATGAAAGCATGCGCAAAAATTGGCCATTTTCAGAATGCACAGTCGAATCTGGTCTCTTTACCACCTTCCAAAATTGGTCTGTATGCTTCATCTGACTTATTAGAGGTTTCAAGACATTTGTGCCAAGTATGATTGGGTCCTTTTGACCCCTCACAATCAGAACTGGGACAATGAAACTGACCCCGTACACTTCCTACTTCAGATTGCACACTCCATCCAGAGTAGTTTGTTTACCACCACAACCCACCAAGACAATATCAGAAGGGCACAGGATATTTTCGTCCAGCACCCCAGCATCCCTAAGTTGAGGAAGTACTTCTGCACTCAGAGTGGTCGCCATGGAGCCACTGTCCAACATCCCCTGAAGCTCAACCTTGTCCTGTAATAACACACTTGCATAAAATAAACTGTTACTTACTACTGTTCTGAAAAATGACTGTTTTTGATTTTTCAATACTCTCACAGAAGGAGGAATAAACAGACTCAAAATCATTCTCAGAGGAATTACTACACAGCCCCACCTCACCCTCTGTCCGAAGGGAACTGTCTAGTTTCCCTAAGGCATGCTGTCCGGAACCCACCCTGGATGTTACTCTTTGACCTTCGCAGTTGTAGCTCGCGTGTCCAGCTGCAAAACACTTGAAACACAAATTATACATTTTACAATGAGCAGTCGTGCTGTGCTCACTGCTCTGACACACTCTGCATTCTCGAATCTTATTGCCCGTTCGTTTAGGCCAGGGGCCCCGCGCAGACTGAGTATTGCACACCAAAGTTTTTTCAAGCAAAGACAGAACTTTATCAAATGTTCAGACTTAGAACACGAGACAGAGACATCAACGTCTGGCTCTGAGACAACCGTGGTGAATTGTTTGACAGTGTGATTTGTCAACTTCCGTTCTCTTAACAACTCATAAAGCTCAGATGCGTTCCACGACTGTACAGGCTTACTCTTGAAAACAAAAGCTAACTCTTTGTCAGGGCAGTTACGAATGAACATAACCGCTACCTCTTTGCTTCTGTTATCCAGAGTTCTGCCTTCCCATTTTAAACTTTGCTCAGCTACATCTGCTGCCTTGTTAAGTCTTATCCAAAAGTCCCAAGCGCTCTCTTTGGGATGTGGTCTCACAGAATTGAAGTCAGCCAATGGAATACCAGAACTGCTCTGGTCCCCGAAGTGCTGCTTCCAAACAGAAAATACAGAGTCAACAGTAGGAGTTGTTGAACCATTACGCAGCCATACTCTCATTACATTTCTGGCCCGCCCCAAAACTCTGTTTATTATCTCATCAACAAGTTCAGAATCTGTCACATTAAGTTTGTTCAAATACACCCTCATCATGTCTTCCCATTCCATGACTGAGTATTTGTCCGAACTATCTCCTCTAAAGTGTGGTGGTGCGGACACCTCAGCTTTCAGGATCAAGTTCATTTTTGACGCATCAAGACCGTAGTATTTGATGGGTCAGTCACCTGCGAACTGAAACCCTCATGAAACGTCCTAGCAGATGAATGATTAGAAAATTCAGGCATCATCATACTTTTTCTAATTGATTGCCCAATTTTAATACCAATTTGTTTTATGAGGTTACTCATTTGTCCAGACATTTCTGACTCATTAGGGCAGAACTCATAGTTACTGGCTGCAGCCTGGACTGGACTACCACACATTTCAACTCTCACTGGCAGAAACATCGACTGTCCTACCCCGTCCTGTACTACAGTACTCAGGATCTTCAAATGGCCTTGTTTTGTTAGGCGTATTTACAAGACTGCCCCGCCCTCTACCAGCTGTAAATGTATTGTCCCACCCCAAATCACTTCGTTTGTCAGCCATTCTGCTCAGGCATCAGAATACTATCAAAACATAAAAATAATAACAAAACTTAATATTTAAAGAAACCTTTTGACTCACAATGGAATAATAAAAAAAAAAAAAAAGAAAAATTATGAATAAGGGAAGAAAAAAAAATCAATTGTCCTTTAACCCCATATAAGACACAGTCCACTTTATTCTTTTTATTTTTCCTAGTCCTCCAAAAAAAAAATCAACTGATGAAGTGAGGTACCTTCAACACACAGTACTGTTAAAACAGTTAGATGGTGACTCTCCGCGACGATCCGGACCGCTGCTCACTCGATCTAGCTCGGTCACCACTCACCAGTCCAACAGTCTATAATTCATCTAACTGCACCTTTAACGTTTAATATCTGCAACACAAACGATCAGCAGGCTTCTCCCAGGCACAGCTCAATCCATCTTATATCAGAATTCCTCGAAAAAAAAAACTGTATCAGACGACAGAAGACCCGTCTCGCCTCCAGCACCCAATTAGCAGTCACACTCCACGTCAACAAACCCGGCGGTCAACAGCGATCAACCAGTCGACGGGTCACGGCACCAGTTTTGTAGCGGCTGTTCCTCTGCGTTGTGTTAATTTTTGATGGCAAGTAAATAAGGATTTTCCACACAAAAGCCGGTTTAGCGGGGAGATTTATTTTCTGTGCCTCTCTCCTCTCTCTCCTCTAGTGCCATTGTGGGAAAGAGAGCAGAGTAACACAAACACTCACACTTTACAACACACATTATATTAAAATAATTCACAACCTTATAATTATCATATAGAAATATGCAACAGCATTATAATTATTTTGTAGAAATATACAACAGCATTATTGTCTCATAAATACCAATTGACATACCTGTGTAGCAAAACATATAAACAGACAGGCACTGTTATCCACAATTCTCATTTAGTCTGCCTGTTTAACACAAAATACATATTAGGTACACCAGGTAATTACCAACAGAACTCACAATAAATGCAGAGTATAATAGATATCAATAGACTAGGATTTATCGTTAGTGTGCCCCGAAAATACACGTAAAAAGTACTTATTACTAAAAATACTTAGCCGCTTAGCTGCTAACACATCTCTCACACGTGCAACGCACACACCTCATTGCAATCTCACACAATGCTCAGTTCACTTGTTAACAATACTCAAATAAACTACATTTACCACATTAATAACTTGAACTAATGGTCAAATATAACATCACATAGAATACTCTCTCACATTTAATCATTTAAACATGAATTGAACACTTATAACACTGTTTAACACCAGATAAACAGGGCTCATGAAATCGTAACTCTCTCCTCTAGTGCCATTGCGGGAAAGAGGACGAACTTCCAATTGCGCTGCGAATTAAACCGCTCAATATGTATGACGTGAGCTGGCGTACATACTATATTTAATAAAAGCCCGTAACGTTTTCAAAATAAAATACCCCAGATGGTACAGATGGTAATAAAAACAAATAATATAAAAAAAAATAAAAAATTATAATCTGGTGTAACAACATATCCCTGCTACACACGGAGACCGCCATGTTCCTATGGTACCCCACAACACAACAAACACTGGCTCTAGATAGGAGCACTCAATTTTTCTCATCTGCCACAGAAGTTCTACTGCTATTAAATTAGACTGGTCCAAGATGGTGGTGTGGCAGTAGCTCACAGCGGCTGCTCCGGACCCAAAATGGTGCTACTTTCACTTTGTAGCCCACCTTATGCAACATATGGACATCGGAGCAACCGGTGTTCCTGTGTACCACCGTTGAACACTTTAGGAACAACCCCAACAACACAATAAATAATGTTCTGTGGCAGAAGCTACATGACATCTGCATGCTTTGAGAACCAGGCCTCCAGACCTCGCCGTCACCTGCGGTGGACGGACGGAGGAGGGGGAGTTGAAAGGGCTGTGCAAAGAAGCGAAAGCGCAGAAAGCAAGCAGGGGCTAGTGCTAAGCTAAAAGCTAACTCTAGCCTGCCTGCTCTACCATCTCTCCTGCTGGCAAATGTCTGCTCCCTGGACAATAAATTGGACTACATCAGACTCCAACAAGCTACTCGGCATGAGTACAGACACTGCTGCGTCTTTGTGTTCACTGGGATGTGGCTGAGCGACAGAGTTCCGGATGCCGCCATTCAACTGGATGGGCTAGCTGCGTTCCCACAAAAATGCAGCTCTGTGCAGTAAGCCTTGTGGCAGCGGTCTGTATGTTTACATCAACACGGAATGGTGTAAGAATTCTGTCCTCGTTTCCACCTACTGTTCATCGCTGTTGGAGTTTATGGTTGTGAGATGTAGATCTTTTTATTTATTTTTTATTTTTCATTACACCTAGTGCCTAATGCTAAGGAAGCGCTCAGCGTACTTTATAGGACCATTAGCGAACTTCAAAACACACATCCTGACCGATTGTCTATTATCACCGGAGATTTCAACCATGCAAGTCTCAGGACTGTGCTACCTAAATTTCACCAGAATGTGGACTTTGCAGCCAGAGTAGAAAACATGCTGGATGTAGTTTACACAAACATCCCGGGCTCATACCGGGTAAAGCCCCACCCCCACCTCGGGTACTCAGACCACATCTCTGTTATGCTGATCCCAGCATACTGACCACTCAGCAGGCATTTCAGACCAGCTCAAAAGCAGGTGAGAACCTGGCCAGCAGGATCCATGTCTGCTCTCCAGGACTGCATCGATTTCACTGACTGGGACATGTTTTGGGAAGCTGCAATCAACAGCGATTTCATCAACTTGGAGGAGTACACGTTAACAGTGACCAGCTACATTGGCAAGTGCATTGATGGCGTAACCATCTACAAGACCATTACCACACGCTCCAACTAGAAGCCGTGGATGACCGCCAAGGTGCATGCGCTGCCAAAATCCAGAGACTCTGCCTTTAGAGCAGGGGACAAGACGGCCTTAAAGACAGCGAGGGCCAAACTCTCCCGTGCCATCAGAGAGGTGAAGTGCGCACATGGCAAGAGAATCCACAGCCACTTCCAGGACAGCGGAGTCACCTGGCGCATGTGGCAGGGCATCCAGGAGATCACAAACTATAAGAGAACTTCACCTGCTTGTGACTGTGACGCCTCCCTCCCTGATGTACTGAACGGCTTCTATGCCCAACCCATCCCTCCTCCCAGTGACCAGGTGCTTTGACTAACCACAGCTGAAGTGAGGAAAACTCTATGCAGAGTTAACGCACAAAAGTCTGCTGGACTGGTTGTGTTCTGAGCCCCCTGCTGTACTCACTGTACACATATGACTGTGTGGCCACTTCCAACTCCACCACCATCATCAAGTTTGCTGATGACACTGTTGTGGTGGGCCGGATCTCCAACAATGACGAGACGGCCTACCTACAGGAGGTTAAAAACCTGGAGAGATGGTGCCAGGTGAACAACCTTCTTCTGAACGTCAGCAAGACTAAGGAGTTGATCGTGGAATTTAGCACGAAGCAGGAGCGCTCATACCAACCGCTAAACATCAACAGGACCACAGTGGAGAGAGTGGACAGTTTCCGGTACCTTGGTGTTCACATCACACAGGACCTGTCTTGGTCCTGTTACATCAACACCCTGGTGAAGAAGGCCTGGCATCGTCTGTACTATCTGAGATGCTTAAGGGACTTTAAACTTCCCTCTGCACCATTGGGAGCGTTCTGACGGGTAGCATCACTTCCTGGTTCGGGAACAGCACCATGCAGGACAGGCGAGCCCTCCAGAGGGTGGTGCGTTCAGCTGAACGTACCATCCACACCGAGCTCCCTAACCTGCAGGACATCTATAGCACGCAGTGCCGGACCAGAGCCAGGAAGATTGTGAAGGACCTCAGCCATCCCAACAATGGACTCTTTTCTTTGTTGCGTTCGGGGAAACGCTTCCCCTCCCTGAAAGCAAACACAGAGAGAATGAGGAGGAGCTTCTTCCTGCAGGCCATTCGGAGTTTAAACCAGGAAACACCCAGGATCTAAAAAACTGGCCCACTCTCTGCATCATCAGAACTTTTTTCCCTGCACATATCTCAGTTTTTGTGCTACGACACTTTAGACAATGGACTCGCACAGCACAGTGCATTTCACATTTCATATTTTTAATATTTTTTTATACCACACCATTCCGCACAAGGACACTTTATACCACACCTTACTGCACACGGACACTTGTCGGAACTCAGAGCCCGTCTCTGAGGCGACACATCGAGGGTGGATTTCTTTGCTCAGAGGATTCCCAATAATACCCAGCCAATTCTAGAAAAAACACAAATATAATAGACACAAACCGCCAATGAAGGATCCTCAGTCCTGGATGAGTAAAAGCAAAACTTCTTTATTTCCATGCACGTTCCAAAGAGCTCAGTAGAAGGTGGGTACTTCACATCAAAATGAACAGCACATTAACAAATGATAGAGCACGCCATAGTGAGGAAGTACACTGACTGTTCGTTTCGCGCTTGTATTTATACCCTGTAGCCACCGTGTCTTTTCTATTTTTTCAAATTCTTTGGCCTTGAGAAATTCCCCTTATGTCTGCCTTCTTGCCGTTCCTTGTCCCCTTATTTTCCATTTTCTGTCTTCTCTTCTCCTAATTCCCCTTACTTTCCATTTCTGTCTTCTTTTCCTAATTCCCCTTATCTTTGGCCTTGGCTTTTATTCCTTCAAACAACACCATATTTGGGGTTCCTGTCTTTTCCGTTTCCCCTTATTCTCGGCCCACAACTTTATATAAAAAAAAATATGAGTGAGTATAAAACCCTTATTTTTCTCTGAATTCAACCATACGTTCTTCAGTCTCTCAAGTGTGAACAACCTTTTTGCGGCCTATTTTGTCTTCCTGCATCTGCAATGGGTAAGTGTTATGCTTTATTCTTTTTATAATGCTGTTTTGCTATTCTACTTTCATTTAAGAAAGTTTCTTTCGGCTTCTCCCGTTAGGGGTCGCCACAGCGACACCCCTCCGACACCCCTCCGCACCCCTCCGCATGTTTGATTTGGCACATGTTTTACGCTGGATGCCCTTCCTAACGCAACCCTCCCCAATTTATCCGGGCTTGGGACCGGCACTGAAAGTGGCTGGGGATGGTTCCCTGACCGGGAATCGAACCCGGGTCGCAGCGGTGAGAGCGCTGCATCTTAGACCAATTCTACTTTCATTTAATTGAGTTATATCATTGTTTGTATACTGTGCTTGATTATAATACTTTTAATTAATAGTTGTATGCGCCTAGGTTATATTTTAATTGTGCATTCTGAACTGAATGTTACACAGTGAGTAGAATCTTTTTCTTGCATGAGGGTTATCTTTTGCTTATGCCCGTCGTCACCGTGATTTGACCCTGTCTAATATCTTATCTCTGTTGGTCTCTTTTGCTCAGCTCCACCACGTTTGCCTCCCAGAACGACTCAGTTGGGCATTCTTCGCCGACAATTTCGCCAGTTTCAGCTCTCCTTACTTGCCGCTGAGCTTACTCATTTTCTTGAACATCTTTCCAGCCCAAGTGTCCCTGAGGATGCCTTCCTGCCTCCTCGCATTGTGCAGAGCACTTCTACGCGTGACAAGAGCACACAGACTTCTCCTGAGCTCAACAGCCGTCACGGATGCTCCTATTTCCCTGACACGACACCACAGTTTTTCTCCCTATCCTTCACACTGGCCTGTTGCTTTGCCAAGTCACCGTGCTCCTGTGCCTTCACCTGGCTTCGGGCCAAGCCGCTCTTTCATGTCTCCTGCCCATGCTTCTGTGTCTTCGCCCGGCCTTGGGCCTAGCTACTCCTCCATGTCTCCTGCAGCTGCAGAAGCCCGTACGCCTTGCTATTTCAATAAAGATGCTTAATCTCCCTCAAGTTTGTTTCCTGTCCTTCTTTGCCTATTCCATACACTCATAACATTCAGTCAGATTCTATCCTACTCACACATGTAAATACCTATTATTATTATTAATACTTGATGTAAATAAAGGTTTGAATAACATATAGATCAAATAGGTTTTGTCAAACTACATCTATTATATCCAATAAGTTCTATATTGCTTTATTAAGTTAATTAGGTTAATTTAGTTTGATAATATTAGTTTGATTATAACACACGCTAGATATGGTTGATTAAAATATTTTTCTCGACATTACTCCCCCCTCTGAGACTTTATAGTCTCACATTCCGCTTATAACCACTTATAACCGTTTCTCAATCATACATGTCATGTAATACAGCAGTAGAACAAAGTAAAAGTCTTTGACTTCTTTGGCACATGTAGTTTTCTTCTGACCCAGATACTTTGCGTATCGCAGGGGGTCTTGTTGGAGCCCTGGAAGAGGTTACTAGCACTTTACCAGGCACTCGTGTGTTGAAAAGAATAATAAAGCAAAAACAAAAAGTAAAAGAAATAAAAGCAAAATGATTAAGATCGACAATGCAAAAACAAAAAGTAAAAGAAATAAATTAAAAGCAAAATGATTAAGATCGACAATGCAACATTATAAGATCGACATTACTCCCACCCTCACACTAATGGGTGCGCCAAACCACAACATCGATGAACTAGGAGTGGGCGAAAAACCCTGTAGACAAACATGCCAGGGAAAATTCCCACTCTGCCCGCCAGTGGCGCGACAGTGGAATCACCACCAAGGTCATCCTTAGTCGTGGGTGTACATGCAGTTAAATATGAGACACATGAACAAAAGGAAAATTTAAATTAAACAATGTAGTCCGCAGAAATGTGTTAGAGCTATGAAACAGCCGACAACCGCTTAATCCAATGAGGTAAGGGAGCGGATATATGGCGACCAGTCCGTATTGCGAACCACACAGCGTTGTACCATTTTAGACGGGAACGTCTACCATGCAATGAAATTACCTCTGGGTCTCTGGCACGCTTGTGATACCTGTGAATCAGGATAGGGCGACAGTGCCAATCCCAATGTTTTGCTGGTTCCGTTGTCCATAGAACATAGCCTCCTAAGGTAATGGTGTAATATGTAACAGTAGTGCGTTGCATGACAAAGGTCGTAAGCAGAAAACTATGGGTGTTTCGGGCTCTTGTCGAGAAGGAAAGAACCCCAAATGACTCCGCCAGGGAGATTGCGCGACGTATTGTGAAGACTCGGGTGACCATCTGGAGTCCACCAGGAAGATCATAGACAGAGTTCTGAATGGAGTCTAACCACGTTCCCTCCGGAGAAAACATGTTAGCATGGCGCAAAATGGCGGTCACTGGTCTACGCTGGTCCTCATCTGTTTCCCAAGCAAACTCATCCCTCTGTGGAGGAAAACCGAACCACTCATGGGGTCCATCATGGCACTGGTCACCCAAAGGACAGTCGTCACCGTTTTGGCACCACAAGCAATGTGTCTGATGGTCAAAGGTTAGGGCTGCACATGCCTCACAGGGACCCCTGAATGTGTCGAAGGCTATGTGATATCCCTCATAACATGTTTCTGCGAATGCACACACACCAGGAAACAGTCGCAGATTCGGCTGTAGCCACCTGGGTTCACCAGCGACCATGTTCCTGCACACAACATGAAGAACTCACAACAACAACATGGTTCATACAACATAATTTGGACAAGCAGCGTCTTGAAGCAATTTTCATGAAAGTGGGAAATATAGAAGTAAACCTCCACGGGTATGTTATTAGTATCAAGATCAGTAATCAGGCACAGATAGATAGATGGCTAGACAGATATACATCTATATACATAATACGAAGGATATTAGTAAAAGGATATGTTTGGTGTGCAGCACTACGTGAGCGCATCCAGTTGGCACCATAATCAACAGCAGCTGAACCCAAAAAACATATAGCTGGACAAAGATGAGTGGTGTCATAAGGTGCTTTGTCACATGCCTCTAACCCTACTGTCGGCATAACACGAGGTGGACGTCGAGATCTTCTGTCACATACAATGCACGTAGAGTGGGGCACTGCTGCACGCCCCGAATCCACCAACCATTGTGTGTACAGGTTAAGGTTTGGCTGAATGTTTGTAGTTTCAGCATATTGCTTTACTGATGTTACATTGATTCTTTCCGCGCATCTGAAACAGGTCGGGGCTTTTGGATTAGAGGGATAGTTGGGGTTCTTGTATCTAAAACTAAATTGTATTCTAGGTAAGTTCATCCCTTCCTGCCAGTTAGGGACATATACTAGAATTTTATACAAAACATCCCCATACGCTAGAGATTCCACTGAGGTTCTTTCAAACGAGCCATGCGGGATCCCTACTTGGGGAAAACCATAATACCATAAAAGCGCGATATCAACACAACTACGGGTGCCTAACATGCGAGGTATAACTCTGTGGGGTACTCCTGTGACTACTACAATGTCTGTTCCTTTATCCGTGTCGGTCATTCGAGCCTCAAGTCTCATCTCGTATTCAGGAGTGTCTTTTATCTCTGTAGAGTTGTGAGGATGAACTAGGGATATAGTATATGTTACAAATATATGTTGTGCAGTTACAGGAAAGAATGATAGGACCTTGGTGTTATTTAAAACGCCCAATGCACACCGGAGCTGTTCTGCAAGCACTTCTCTTGCCGTATATACAGAAACCTTAGCAGCCTGTTCTGAAGTGAGACTAGTTTTAGCAAGGTGACCTAGAGACCCTAGTGGTTTAGACCTTTTGTATCTATATGTGGACAGTGTGCGACTTTCTGGACCTGCTGCGGGCTGGGAACAGTTATTTAGGGAAATGTTAGACAAAGGGACTGATATATGTGCTGGATGATGTAAATAACGGTTAATGAAGATGTAAGTGCAAATGAACCATACTACTAAAGCCATAACGAGTACTGCCCAGTGTCTTTTGGTGGGAGTCTGTTTGGACTTTAGGGAATTTTTCATCATGGTTCCACAGGTAGATCGATATCTAAGTCTACTAGATCTTGTAGTTTAAGAGTGTCAAACTGTTCAGGTGGAGTGACAGTGTTTTCGTCGCTTCCTAGTAGTCTCTGCACAGTTTCTTCTAATTTGTCAGAGTCTAGTGTGTCATGCGGTGGTCGTGAATCAACCTGATATGAACAACCTGGCCTCGGTTCTCCTTCAACTGGCCGTGGTTGTGTGGTTTTGGCACGTGTCCTGTATGCTGGTCCTCTGTCCTGTGCTGGGCCTGCGCCGTCGTCCTCTGAGTCGTCAGAGTGGGCGCAGTGTGCCAACTCAGCCCGAGATTTCCTCCACTCTGGTCCTTTCACAGCAGCTCTGCAACAATGGTTAAGATGATACCAGTATTCCTTACCTTCAACTTTGACTGCGGTAGGAGTTGCTAGTATCACCTTGAATGGGCCTTCACGGCGTGGCTCACTCCAGTGTTTCCTTTTAAACACTTTGATATACACGTAGTCACCTGGTTGCACCTGCTGTAGTGGCTCATCAACCTGTGCCCCGTGTGTGGCTTCACGGACCTGTGAATATAAAGTTCTGTGTATTTGCGTCAGATGTTTGCAATAACTAGACATGTCTGCTTCAAGTTGTTCAAGTGAGGAGCCTGTGTAAGGTCCTTGTGTAAAAGCAACTGGCATGGGTCGTCCAGTCAGCAGCTCATGCGGTGTCAGGTGTGTGTTGCGATTTGTTTGAGAGCGCATTTTCATCAATGCCAGTGGGAGAGCCTGTACCCAATTCAGATCTGTGCTAGCACAAATTTTTGCTATTTTCTCCTTCAACACTCCATTTGCTCTCTCAACCATTCCCTGTGACTGTGGATGGTAAACACACCCCATTCTTTGCTTAATGCACAACGCTTCTGAAATCGCCTTGATCACATTATTTACAAAATGTGGTCCATTGTCAGAGCTCAGCTTGTCAGGTATCCCAAACCTTGTAATCACTTCTCTGATCAAAAACCTAGCTACAGTCTTTGCATCATTCTTGGCAGTAGCTGTTGCCTCCACCCATCTGCTAAAACGATCTATTACTACCAAGATGTATCTTTTCCCTTCCTTCCTATCTGCCATGTCCACAAAGTCCATCATTAAATGTCGAAATGGTCCCCTTGGTTCAGGAATGTGACTGATTGGTGCTGTGAAATGTTTCCTGACATTTCGTGCTGCACATAGCTCACAGGACCTCAGGAATTTGTCCACCATACTGGCCAGATATGGCGACCACCAATTCCTTCGGATTGTGTCTATGGTCTCCCTACGATTACAGTGATCTATCCCATGTGCTTCAGCAATGAGCGTCGGTAAAAGAGCTAACGGTGCTACCCACACTCCATCAATACTTCTCCATAACCCTGTGTTGGGGTCTTGTACTGCACCTCGTTTTTCCATCTCTTTCTCCTCTCCACTTGCTACATCCTGGTATTCCCCAAGATCGTCCTCTGTTACCTGCCCTCGCACTTCCTCCTGTTCTTCATCCTGTACCATCATCACTTTCACACAGTCTTTTCCTAATGCCGCATTTTTAGCTGCCTCATCTGCTGCCGCATTACCTCTACTGACCATATCCCCATCAGATTTGTGAGCTTTACACTTCACAATGGCTAATGCCTTTGGAAGCATCATTGCTTTGAGCAAATCAGAAATTGCAGGACCATGTAAAATGGATGATCCATCAGCTCTCTGAAACCCCTTTGTTCCCAGATGGGTCCAAATGTGTGACATACCCCATGTGCATATGCTGAATCAGTGTAAATAGTACACCTTCCTCCTGCTCCCAACCTACATGCTGCTGTTAACGCTTTTATTTCTGCCAATTGGGCAGAACAAGGTTGTGGTACGCTTACACTAGTTAGTACTCGAAACGAGTCGTCTTCCTCATTGTGCATGACTACAGCATATCCTGCTTTATTGCCATCATTCGCACGATAGCAAGAGCCGTCCACAAACAAAACAATTTGGGCATTTTGCAATGGTTGGTTCTCTAGGTCATCTCTAGCTTTTAGAAATTTCTCTGCTTCTGTAGTGCACTCATGGGGAATTCCCTCGTCTGATAAGACCACTCGATCAGCTGGATTGATTGTGAGGCACCTCTCAATTGTTAGTTCTGGTGCAGACAGGATGACATCATACCCTGTCTTTCGTGCATTCGTGATCACAAACTTTTGACTTGTCAGCATAGCATGTAATGCATGAGAAGTGTACAGGGTCACTGGATGACCCATCGTGATTATTGATGCTTTTTGATAGGCAAATGCTGCGGCTGCCAATCCTCTGTAACAAGGTGGCATGCCTTTTTCCACATTGTCAAGAGCCGTACTATTGTATGCAATTGGCTTCTTTCCCATGCTCTAATGCTGTTGTGCTAAAATGGCTGATGCAAAACCTCGTCTTTCTGACAAATAGAGGTGAAATGGTTTTGTGTAGTCTGGACAGGCTAGTGCTGGGGCAGATTTTAAATCACTTTTGATTGTTTCAAAAGCCTTTTTTCCTTCCTCTGTCCAGATTAAACGTGCGTTAGATTTTGTCTGATCAGCTGCTTTCATCATGTCTCTGAGAGGTTGTGTTTTTAACGCAAAATCACAAATCCATGGTCTGCTAAAACCTGCTAAATCCAGGAATGACAACATCTGTTGCACTGTTTGAGGTTGTGGTGTTTTCTGAATTGCTTCTACATGTGAGGGCGAGATTTTGCGCGTAGTGCCTTCGAGCACTCTACCCAAATATTCTACCTTTTGTTGGCAGAATTGCAATTTTTCCTTACTGACCTTGTGTCCATTATGAGCTA
This sequence comes from Silurus meridionalis, assembly GCF_014805685.1. Taxonomy (NCBI): domain Eukaryota; kingdom Metazoa; phylum Chordata; class Actinopteri; order Siluriformes; family Siluridae; genus Silurus; species Silurus meridionalis. The sequence goes on along the minus strand of NC_060887.1, from coordinate 40,037,478 downwards.
GGGTTTCCAGGACCTTTAATGAGTCCTTCATGCACTGTTCTTTAGTTTGACTACAAATCAGTAGGTCGTCCACATATTGGAGCAAACTGCTTTGAATGTCTAGGTCTGCCAGATCTCGTGCTAACACCTGGTTAAAAATTGACGGACTTTCACAATACCCTTGTGGCAGACGTGTGTAGGTGTATTGTTTTCCCCCGTATGTAAATGCAAACAGAAACTGAGACTCAGGATGCAGAGGTACACTAAAAAATGCTGAGCATAATCAATCACAGTGTACCATTTAGTCCCTTCAGGGATGTTTGTTAACAGTGTGTGTGGATCGGTACTACAGGATTTTCTGCTACCACCACACGATTTATTGGTCTTAAATCATGGACCAATCTCCATTTGTCTGAGTTTGGTTTTCTGACCGGAAAAATGGGGGTGTTGCAAGGGCTGTTTGTTGGAATTAACACTCCTGCTTCAACTAGTCCCTCAATGGTGGTTCTTATCCCCTCTATCGCTTGTTGCGACAATTGGTATTGCTTCTGGTAAGGTAACTGCATATTGGGTTTTAATTGAATTTTCGCCAACCCTGATGACTTAACTAACCCTACATCTGTCTGATGTTTAGTCCATAGCTTTTCGAATTTGTTTCAGTACCTGTTCTTCTTCTAGTTCAGCCTGTTCTACCTTCTGTTGCCATTGTCCTAACTGCAATACTTGTGTTCTCACTTGCATCTGTCTGTTGATCAAAATAGTGTGAGCTACCACACTGTCTTCAGCTGTTAGTTTTATTCTGAGATATTTCCTGTCTAATGTCATGCTCATATTTTCTACCACTGGTATCCATTCAGTTATCTGGCTTGCTTCTCTGACCATTGGCCCTAAGTCTTTTGATTTAAAATTTTGCCCGATCATTAGGGAGACATGTGGAACAGAGTTCTCGACTGAATACCACTGTGCAATGTTCTCTGGTAGTTGTAATGTTGCAGCTATCCCTTGGGGACCAAGGATCATGTTCTCTGCTTTGAGACTGTACTGGTTCCTTCTACATGTTCTCCCACAAAGTCTCATATTCTTCATCTTGTCCCCCTCATCGTACCTTATTGTGCAATGCCATGGTTTTCTGGTTTCTTCACAGTCTGGACGCATGTTTGTAAACCATATTTTCCAGTGGTCATATAGCTTGTGAATTTCTGAGGATGTCCCGTCGAGTTCCAGCCAATAGACTTTATCCAGTGTTTGTTGTTCTATTTTTCTTTCTACCATCACACACTGTTGAGCTAGGATTTCAGGAAGTTCGACCCACACTCCTGTAGGTCCACAGAAGATTTTTGCTCTAGCTTACACAGTACATCTCTGCCTAATAGATTTGCTGGGGTATCGGGGAATACAACAATGGTGCTTGTATTGTGATTCCTTCTACTGTTATGTCTTGTGGCTCTGTGAAATGCAAAGTTTGAGTTTTACCCGAGAAGCCTACTGTCTTTACTGCTTTGCGTGAGAGGGGGAGCTTAGAGCCTTCTTTTCCAATGCTTGTAAATGTTGCTGGTTACTTACATCCACCATTATGGTTGGTTCTTGTGCAGGGTACAGTGAGGTGGGGCACTGTACCAGCTCCCCCTCTGGCTTCTCTGGGCATCTTCACATGTTACCTTGAGGTGGTCCCGGAGTTTGTTGATTCTGCTGATTCTGGCCCATCCATGGTCCTGCCCAATTTCCGGATCTTGCCAACTTTGACTTTGTTGTTGGTTACCTTGCTGTTGTCTTATTGGATAGGGCAGTTTCTCATCATGTGATTGGGATCTTGACAGTTCCAGCATCTTCCCCCTCTTGGTGGTTGATCATTTCTCGGTTGAAACATTCCTCCTCTTCCTCTGCCTCTTCCTTGCCCCCACCCTCTGTTTTGTGGTGGATATTGTTGATACGTTGGATAGGTCATTATTGGTTGTCCCACAGGCATTAGTTGCTGATTTCCTTGATCTGGTATGGTTTGACTAGCTGGATCCTGCTGTGCATTTGTTGGTATCATCATGACTGCTGCTTGTTTAGCTGAACTTTTCTCTTCTTTGCATTTTTCTTGATTTTCTTGTTTGCTCCGTGCTATCTCTCCGAGCTGTGCTTTGTGCAGCAATGTTATTAAATCTTCTGCTGCTTGTTTATTTGCTTCTTTCTTTTTCCTGTGCATTTCCACAGCATGTGTGACATTTGCCTGGAAAGCTGCCCAGGGCAGGGCATTAAGTCCCACAACTGATTCAAGTTTTTCTTGTACTTCACTTGGAAGCGCCCTCTTCAACATTATTTTTGAACAATGTGATGTTAGCCGTTGTCTCGTCCCATGCTGACCCCATCTCTTCTGCCCATGCTTTCTGTAATTTAAGAATGAAGGCCGCAGCTCCTTCTTTTTCGTCCATTTTCAGGTTTTCCACCTTGGTTAGATCAGATTGAGTTGGGTATGCGGATCGAAGTGCATTCCATACGTCATTTCTTTTCACTCCAAATGTCCAGCGATCATAATCTTTCTTGTACTTTAGGGGTGCTTTCACACCTTTCTTGCCTCTGTTTTTGCTTTTTCTGGCGATGTCTTTGATTCTGGTCATGCTCAGGTGGTTCTAGTTCCTCTCGCTCTCTTTCCCATTCTTCAGGTGGGATATCTAAGTCATAATCATGTTCATAATCATATCTCCCTTCATTGCCGCTTTCTTCATTATCTCCCTCTTCTCCTTCAAGATTCTGAAATAACACTCTGTTTGTTTGTCTTGCTCTTCCTTTGTTCATTTTGTTGTCTGAAGCTAGTAATTCCATCCTCCCTTCAATGCGTCCTCCTGTTATGTCTAGTTGTATGTCGTGATACTCTCTCTTTCCTAGTACTGGGTAGAAGCTAATCACCTTTGGCTTCTTTACTTCAGCATATGGTGGTGGTTCCTTCTGTTCCTCATACTCCTCTAATGGTGGGGCTGAAGCCTTTTCTGACCCTTTTCCCTCCTTACTTCCTGTTACCTTTTCTGTCTTTTCTTTGTGTGCTTTCAGCATTTCTCCCTCATGTTCAAACCACTCAATGATGTCTAATTTCCGTTTTGTCTTTTCTTTCTTTTCTCTTTTTTTATTTCTCCCCAATTTCCAATTCTGGTTTTCATTACATCACACTTTTCTTTGTTAAATGTTCCCTCTTCCGGCCATTGCAAATCCCCAGCTGTCAGGTCTTTCCATTTTTTTTTCATGTATTTTTTGATCTCCTTTTCAGCCCCTTTATGCCTTATAATTATCACATCCACAGGTGTGATTGGGGATTCCTCCTTGCTCATGATGCACCCTTGTCTTGCTCTGTGTGCCTCTCTACGGTGGCCTGGGTTTCTATTTTGAGCAGACCACTTTAGATAGATGTTTATCCGTCTCACTGTCTTACAAGGTCGTGTTGGATTCTTTCGGCTTTGTCCACTTAACGAGTTGATTTTATCGATTAGAATCGAGGTGGCTACACCTCTTTCCCACAAAACCTCTTTAGGTTCTACTACAACAGTTGCCGTCAGTCCTGAGCAATAATTAGATTGTTCAGGTACTTCTGCATTTAATTCTATCAATGGTTCCTCGTCTTCGTTGTGTGGGTCTGCTATGAAATCAAACAGGTGTATCACGGCTTTACTAGGTGTAGGGGCTTCCACGAGGGTGCGCAATACTGGGCTTAACAGTTGAGGTTTCCAGACGCTTTTTATTTTTTCATACCAGTTTTCCTCTGGGAATATCTGGTAACACCTCTATGCCATGTAATCGTGTAATAGCCCACAATTTGTCTTGTATCTACTTCTCTGTCTGCCTCCTCTCTATGCCACTTCTATCTTTATATGTTCTTTCGTCCCAAAATGAGTTCTAAGTCCGTTCGTCTCTATCTCTATGTCTATCAAATCCATACATTTATCTTGCTATATTTTCTCTATTTTATTTATTCGTTTATTCGCACTGTGTATGTCCGAGTGTATGCATGTATGTGTATGTGTGTCAGCGAGCGAACACTATGTGTGTGTGCTATACTCTGTGCGCCTATGCGCATGCGCACCCCCTTCGTGCGCTCCGTGTCTATATGCGCGTGCCCGCGCCCCCTCCTTTTCTGCTCCGTCCCTCGTCCACGCGCAGCTCTCCTGTGCTTCTAATGTGTGCGTATATACCATGCTATTTTATCAATAGTACAGATATGCAAATAATATGAGTATACTCACAAACTCAGCATCATCCCAAGCAGCGTAAGCAAACAGCAAGCAACAATACAAACACAGGCATACATATAAATTCATAGACAAAACATCAACATACATAGAAACACCACTATAAATCCGGTTTTCACAAAACACGCTTCTCATAAACAATATGACAACAACACTTACACAACTGCAGTTACAACGTTTCTCTTTTTACCGTACATGTACACATGGCCATCACTTCATCTCAATAATCTCAATATCCTCGGTCCCACCCGTACTGTAACGGTGACTCTCCGAGCCCTTTACTCTTATACTGACAACTCACGACCTTTTAAATGTACCCTTTCCACACCAGGTTACGAATCTGGATCCCCTAGTAAAGACCTATGGTATCTTTCCTGTTTTTAGACCATATGAGAAGTGTTGTCTTCTCACATCGGGACTTGCACCCGAATCACCAAGACTTCACTTTTGGGTTTACACGTTTTCGGTCTGCTTAGTCTGCAACCTAATTAGACCATATGGAAAGTCCGACAGACTAAGGTACAAACAATTAGCCGTAGTTTCACGTGGGTCCCACCCTGCGTCTCTATACGCAGTGACTCTCCACCTCACAACTTTATTCACGTGGGTCCCACCCTGCGTCTCTATACGCAGTGACTCTCCACCTCACAACTTTATTCACGTGGGTCCCACCCTGCGTCTCTATACGCAGTGACTCTCCACCTCACAACTTATGTCTTTACTTTTGCTTATACTCATCCAACACTAATTTTCCACCCGATAGTTCTTTGGCCCTAGGCCAGCAGTCTATACCCTCCCCGGGGCCGACAACCTCATAGGCATACAGTTACTAATCACAGACTTTGAGTATAACAGGTGTCTGCTTACCTTTTTCTCTGAATTTTTGTTTCCAGCGGCTGTAGCCCACAGGATGCTCGGTCCCCTGTTCAGGTTTTCGACCTTTGTGCTGACCTTCAGGGCCCCACGTTACGCCAATAAATATGTCGGAACTCAGAGCCCGTCTCTGAGGCGACACATCGAGGGCGGATTTCTTTGCTCAGAGGATTCCCAATAATACCCAGCCAATTCTAGAAAAAACACAAATATAATAGACACAAACCGCCAATGAAGGATCCTCAGTCCTGGATGAGTAAAAGCAAAACTTCTTTATTTCCATGCACGTTCCAAAGAGCTCAGTAGAAGGTGGGTACTTCACATCAAAATGAACAGCACATCAACAAATGATAGAGCACGCCATAGTGAGGAAGTACACTGTTCGTTTCGCGCTTGTATTTATACCCTGTAGCCACCATATCTTTTCTATTTTTTCAAATTCTTTGGCCTTGAGAAATTCCCCTTTTGTCTGCCTTCTTGCCGTTCCTTGTCCCTTATTTTCCATTTTCTGTCTTCTCTTCTCCTAATTCCCCTTACTTTCCATTTCTGTCTTCTTTTCCTAGTTCCCCTTATCTTTGGCCTTGGCTTTTATTCCTTCAAACAACACCATATTTGGGGTTCCTGTCTTTCCGTTTCCCTTATTCTCGGCCCACAACTTTATATAAAAAAAAATATGAGTGAGTATAAAACCCTTATTTTCTCTCTGGATTCAACCATACGTTCTTCAGTCTCTCAAGTGTGAACAACCTTTATGGCCTATTTTGTCCTCCTGCATTTGCAATGGGTAAGTGTTATGCTTTATTCTTTTTATAATGCTGTTTTGCTATTCTACTTTCATTTAATTGAGTTATAGCATTGTTTGTATACTGTGCTTGATTATAATACTTTTAATTAATAGTTGTATGCGCCTAGGTTATATTTTAATTGTGCATTCTGAACTGAATGTTACACTGTGTGTAGAATCTTTTTCTTGCATGAGTGTTATCTTTTGCTTATGCCCGTCGTCACCGTGATTTGACCCTGTCTAATATCTTATCTCTGTTGGTCTCTTTTGCTCAGCTCCACCACGTTTGCCTCCCAGAACGACTCAGTTGGGCATTCTTCGCCGACAATTTCGCCAGTTTCAGCTCTCCTTACTTGCCGCTGAGCTTACTCATTTTCTTGAACATCTTTCCAGCCCAAGTGTCCCTGAGGATGCCTTCCTGCCTCCTCGCATTGTGCAGAGCACTTCTACGTGACAAGAGCACACAGACTTCTCCTGAGCTCAACAGCCGTCACGGATGCTCCTACTTCCCTGACACGACACCACAGTTTTCTCCCTATCCTTCACACTGGTCTCCCACTGATTATTCCCCTACGTCTCCTGTTGCTTTGCCAAGTCACCGTGCTCCTGTGCCTTCACCTGGCTTCGGGTCAAGCCGCTCTTTCATGTCTCCTGCCCATGCTTCTGTGTCTTCACCGGCCTTGGGCCTAGCTACTCCTCCATGTCTCCTGCAGCTGCAGAAGCCCGTACGCCTTGCTATTTCAATAAAGATGCTTAATCTCCCTCAAGTTTGTTTCCTGTCCTTCTTTGCCTATTCCATACACTCATAACATTCAGTCAGATTCTATTCTACTCACACATGTAAATACCTTATTATTATTATTAATACTTGATGTAAATAAAGGTTTGATTAACATATAGATCAAACAGGTTTTGTCTGACTACATCTATTATATCTAATAAGTTCTATATTGCTTTATTAAATTAATTAGGTTAATTTAGTTTGATAATATTAGTTTGATTATAACACACGCTAGATATGGTTGATTAAAATATTTTTCTCGACACACTTATGGACACTTTACACCACAACAGACCGCACATGGACACTTTATGGACAATCAAAAACCATGCTTAACTTGTTTACTGTTGTTTACTGTTTACTATTTAACTGCACACTGCCTTAAACATTTTTTGTATATATATATATATATATATATATATATATATATATATATATATATATATATATATATATATATCTTTATATCCTCATATATTCTTATTTTTATATAGTTTTTATACTTTATTTATCTGCCTTCTTTTTCCTCGTTTTTCATTTTAATAATTTATGAATCATTTATGAAATCAGACATATTTCTGTTAAATGCTTGGTAATGTCTTCTACTAAAGTGCCACTGAAATGTTTACCTGCTTTTGTATAGTTTTTATATGTCAATTTCAATTTCTGAACATTTTTAAACTCTCAACAATCAATTACAGTGTTCTAATTTGATTTGGTCCACCATTTACATAGCAAATTTCTACAAATATAAAATAATTCATATATAAACTGTAGCTGAAGCTTGGTGTCACCCTCCTCTCCTCCCTCTTGGCTTGTGATGTCCTAAAATGTCCATTTGAAAATGTGAACACAGGAATTTACGTTGTTAAATGTAAATGTCCCCCACAACCCCTCGACTTTTCTACACCACGATGACTGAGAACAAATGACCTCAAACCCAGACAATAATGCAGTGGTCCACACTAAGTTACCCTTCATCTGATAGATGAATAATAAACTTATAATGAAGTTAACTACCCCATTTAGCAACTATTTTCATGTTTTTCTTTTCTTTTTCGCTGATAAGGAGTAAACTATGTGGGTTTAATGGCAAAGAAAGGCATAAATTACAACATTTAAACAAAATGTGACGATGAGCTCCAAGATGGCACCGGTTGCTCCGGCTATGTTTTCTCTTTTTTGTTTATTTTATATTTTTATTTACTTAGTTACCGTTCCAACTACACAAGATGGACATCATTAGACACCACAGAGCCACTTTTATATCTATTGGTGTACAATCCAATCACCTTTCGCCATTTTCCAACCCGTACCCATGCTGGCCGAGCGAGATCCTGAGGGAGAACAAAGGACGCGACCAGTCGTTCCTCTTTCACGCTCCTGCACACCAAACCGGGAACTACTGACCATTAAATGTCGGCTCTTTTATCTTCCTTGGGAATTCAGCTCGGTCATAGTCAGTGCCATTTATATTCCACCTCAAGCGGACACAGACACTGCAGTATGGGATTTACACGAGACAATAACACTTCACCAAACACAGCATCGGGACGTGTTTATGCAGCAGTATAAGCATAAATAAAAGGCAGACACGAGAGTGTAACTCAGCAACTTTTATCTGCAACAGAGCAGTCCAACTAGCCTCAAAACCAACAACAAGGCATGAGCAATCAACCGTCGATCGCATGATCCATTACATCCTGTAACATCCCCCTTTACAAATAAGAACAAATGGAATCCCCTTTTTTACACTAAATAAGAACAAATACTATATGACTTTGGGCTTTGCTTCAAGTAAACTGCCACAATAACATTTATAACATTAAATATCCAGCCCTTTAGGTGGCTTGGACAATCGGCCAGCCCTAGTATACGTGTGTCCATCTGATGGTGAGAGTTTGACAAGGTCAGGTGAAGCCTGTGGCGAAGGCTTCACAAGAGATGAATCAGCAAGGGCTCCTGTAACGCTACTCTCCGGCATAAGAGGCATCTCGGGTTCACTTGTGTCTGATGCTTGTGTGGCGGTTGACTCTGCCACTCTCAAGTGCACTCTGTTTCGTCTATATAAGGATCCATCCACATTAACAAGATAAGATCGTGGTGCTACTTTCTGAAGGCAGGTGCCGACCTTCCAGAGTGCAGGGTTTTTCTGTGGAAGGGGCTTCATCGTATCTTCTCACCAATGTTCAGCTCTGGCAGATCACAAGCTGACCTGTCATAATAGGATTTTGCCTGCTGCTTTCGGTGTTGAAGCCTCTCAACAACCCCCGTGACCACAGATGGCTCCAGAAGCTTGTTTGTTACTGGAAGAGACGTTTTCAGTCTCCGACATCAACCTTTGTGCAGGGCTACTGTCCATATTTTCAGTTGGGGTGTTTCTCCAATGAAGTATTGCTTTCCAAGGGTCAGTTCTGTCGTGCATGGCTTTGCGCAGAAGGTTTTTTGCAATCTTGACGGCTGACTCAGCCTTTCCATTTGATTTAGGATGTCTTGGTGAAGAAGTGACATGCTCAAATTCCCAGTTGGAGGCGGCGCTTAAACAGAGCACCGAACTGAGGGCCATTATCTGTGATAACTCTATCTGGCTGACCATGTCGAGCAAACTGAGCCTTGCAGCGCTTGATGACTGTCTCTGCAGATAGGTCAGGAAGCAGTTCAATCTCCCAAAAGTCTGAGAAATGGTCCACAATTATAAGATAGTCCTTTTGTCTGTGCCTGACTAAGTCCATGCGGACAATCTGCCATGGCCTTCTGGGTATGTCGTGAGATAGCATGGTTTCCTTCTGTTGGTTGTGTGCAAATTCATTGCAAGTTGAACAGTTACTCACAAAGTCTTTGATTTCTGCTTGCATACTAGGCCAATACAGTGTGTCACGGGCCTGACGATAACATCGTCGCCTCCTATATGGCTTGAATGTATGCGTTTGAGCATCTCTGGACGTAGTGATTTGGGAATGATGACTTTCTGACCTCGGTACAAAATACCATCTTGCGCACTTATCTCATCTCTATAAGGCCAGTATTCTCGGATGATGTGTGTTGTCCTTTCTTTCTCATCAGGCCAGCCTGCCAGGACAATGGTTTTGAGGGCCTGTAACGCTTCATCCCTTTCAGTATGCTCCCTGATTGTCCTCAACCGCTGGTCCGTCACATTCAAGTATTCTGCTTGGTTGATGAGTTGTACCTTTTCCTGCTCTTTTTGCAAATGACATATGGCATGCCTCTGGTAAATGGCTCCCTTGCCTGTACAGTCAGCAGCTGCTCTGCTCAACATGTCACTGATGAACATTTTAGGCCCTGGCTTGTAGACAACTTTGAGACTGTAGTTCTGAAGTGTCATGAGCATGCTTTGAAGCCGCTTGGGTGCGCTGAGAAGTGGTTTGCTGAATATAGTGATCAGGGTTTGTGGTCTGTCTCTGCTGTGACCAACTCTCGTCCGTACAGGTAATGGTGAAACCTTTGACAAGCGAAGACAATGCTGAGACACTCTTTTTCGATTTGTGCGTAATTTTTTTCAGTGGGAGTCAGTGCTCTTGAAGCAAAGGCGACAGGCTGTCCTTCTTGCATAAGGCAGCACCCAAGACCGCTTTGGCTGGAATCACTTTGTACTGTGACAGGCTTGGCAACATCGTAATAGCGTAGCACAGGCATCGATGTGGCCATGGCTTTCAGCTTGCAGACTGAATCTTCATGTTTGGGTAGCCAGTGCCATGGGGTGTCTTTGTCGAGCAAACGCCGCAGTGGCTCGCAAACAGTAGACAAGTGGGGCATGAATTTGGCTAAATAATTAGCAAAGCCAATGAGACGCTGTACACCTTTAGCATCTGTAGGGTAGGGCATGTCCATGATGGCCCTCACCTTTTCTGGGTCAGGCTTCAAGCCCATGGATGAAAGAATATGACCATGGAACTTCACCTTGTTTACTTTAAATTGCAACTTTTTTAAGCTAAGCCGTAGCTTGACCTCCCTGCAACGCTCCAGCAGGGCCTGCAGCTTGTGATCATGATCATTTTCAGCTTGCTGGTCCGTGTCACCGCAACCAACAACAAGAATATCATCTGCGATGGGCTCAATGCCCTTTAGACCTGCTAAGAGTTCATGCTGTTTCCGTTGATAGACCTCAGGTGCCACTGAGACACCAAATGGTAGTTTTAGCCACCTTTTCCTGCCCCATGGGGTCCAGAATGTGGTCATGAAGCTGCTCTCTTGGTCGAGCTTGCACTGTAAGAATGCATGTTTGGCATCAACCAACGTGAAGATCCTTGCTTTAGGCAATTTGTATAAAACATCCTCCAGGGTTGGCATGATATAATTAGAGCGTTTTAGAGCTTTGTTTAGAAACTTTGGGTCTAAGCAAATTCTCAGCTTGTCTGGTTGTTTTACTATCACCATGTTGCTGATCCAATCTGTTGGCTCTGTAACATCTGTAATATGACCCTCGGCCTGATATGCGTCCAGTTGGGCTTTTACTGTTGCTTTCATAGCAATTGGAACATTTCTTGGGGCACACTGTATCGGTGTAACACTGGGATCCAGCTCAAAATGGACCTCACCAGGCAGTGATTCCACAGGCAAGTTGAACACATCACTGTATTTATCAATTAACTGTTCCTTAGTCAGAGGCTCAGACCGTTCATATCCAATTTTGAGCACGTCATCTGGTATTGTGATCTGCATCAGGCCTAGCTGTTCACAAGTTGAGCCTGAGAGAAGTGGATTTTGACTTGATTCTACTATCTCAAAAGACAGCTGATATTTTCTCCTTTGACCACACATTCTGTATCAAAACGCCCATGGAGTCCAGCGACTCGCCTGAGTACAGCCGTGGTTTGGCGCTACTAGGCGGAGTGGTGTGTGGAGCCACCTTTACTTTGTCCTTGTAGCTCATCACATTGCATGTTGCTCCTGAATCTAACTGACAACGCAGTGACTTGCCATGTAATTGCAGAGAAACAAACCATTTCTTTCCTTTCATGTGCACCGTGCTAATGGACTCAACTACGTAAATATCATCATCACTGTCCCCAACCGGCTCCTTAGAATGTTCAATGCAGTGAAGCTTCCCCTCCGTAGATCTGCTTTTACTCTTAAGGCATACTTTAGCAAAGTGATTGTCAGTTCCACAAAGTCTACATGTTTTGCCATATGCTGGACAGTAATCCCGGCCTCTTGAATGCACATTACCACAGTATCGGCATGTCTTGCTTGTGTCCAAGAGTCTTGGCGAATTACTCTGCATCCGCTGATTAGGCCTGAATGGTTTTCTAGCAACAGTGTGAACAGTTTCGGCTACAGTAGGCATGCATGCTGCATCCATCGCTCTCATATGCATAGCGGTCTGTTCAGCTGTGACACATCTCAATGGCTGTGAGCAGCGTTAAATTTTTTTCACTTAACAACCTGCGTCTGGTTCCTTCATTTATAATGCCCAGTACAATTTTGTCACGAATAATTTCATCCTTTAATCCACCATAATCACAAGTCGTTGCTTTTCTCTCAATCTGGTCACAAAATTTTCTATGGATTCCCCTTCCTCCTGTTTACAACAGCCGAACACATACCTCTCATAAATGACATTTCTGGCAGGTTTGAAGTATGCTTCCAATGCATCTAGGATGGTTTTAATGTCTCTTTGTTGTTCATCTGTGAGATTCAGATTGTGCCGGTAAACATGTCTGCATTCAGATCCCATCACGCTTCTCAATGTAGCAGCTTGTACTTCCCTGGTCTTTTCAGCCAGGCCAGTGACCAGCGCATAATCCTCGAACTCGGCTCTGAATAAGTCCCAGTTAGCGCTCCAGTCTCCATTCATGTTCATCGGTAATGGCGGAGGTATATTAGCGATGCGCCGCTCGGCGGGCGAAGCGCGACTGCAGCATTATCAGCGTCCATAATCGCTAAACTTCTTAGATCGGAATTAGCAAACACAGCGTCAACTTAAGAAAACGCGCTAGGCATCTTCTGACACCATGTTTATGCAGCAGTATAAGCATAAATAAAAGGCAGACACGAGAGTGTAACTCAGCAACTTTTATCTGCAACAGAGCAGTCCAACTAGCCTCAAAACCAACAACAAGGCATGAGCAATCAACCGTCGATCGCATGATCCATTACATCCTGTAACAGGACGCTGTGCTCATTGTGGTAAGAGATTTTAACAGTACCAACCTCAAGCGCGCACTACCGAACTTTCATTAGCACATCACCTGCCCCACCAGGGGTGAAAGGACACTGGACCACTGTTACACACCATTCAAGAACAGCTACAAGGCACAATCACGTCCACCGTTTGGGAAATAGGACCATGCCATTCCTCATGCCTGTTTAAAAACAAAGGCTGAAACAGGAAGCTCCGTGTTCAGAGGGAGGTCGCGCGCTGGACTGACCAATCGGTGGCCGCTCTGCAGGACGCTTTGGGTGACGCAGACTGGGACATGTTCAGGCGCAGTTCTGATGACGTCAACATTGCAGTTGTGGGATTTATCAGGAAACTAGCGGATGATACGGTGCAAAAACACCATCAGAACATTTCCCAACCAGAAGCCGTGGGTGGATAAAACCATCCGCGACACTCTGAGATCCTGCTCCGCTGCTTACAACACAGGGCTCGCCACTGAGGACATGAATGAGTACAAGGTTTAGTTCCCTAACCTGCAGGACATCTACAGCACGCGGTGCTGGAAGATTGTGAAGGACCTCAGCCATCCCAACAATGGACTCTTTTCTTTGTTGCGTTCGGTTAAACGCTTCGGTCCCCTGCAAGCGAACACAGAGAGAATGAGGAGGAGCTTCTTCCTGCAGGCCATTCGGTGTTTAAACCAGGAAACACCCAGGATCTAAAAGCTGGTCCACTCTCTCCATCGCCACACTTTTCTGCAAATATTTTTCTTTTCACACTACAACACTTTCTCTGGACTGTCACTGTAACTGTGGACTTGCACAGCACAGTGCACTTTATACCACACCGCACACGGTCACTTTAAGGACAATCACATCAACCACCTTATGTGATTATTGTTTACTGTACATAAGCATACCTTGTATATACACTTTTTCCTCATCTATATCTTTATATATTTTACATAGTTTATACTCCTTATTTTTCTGCCTTCTTTTTCTTTGTTTTATTTTTCTCCCCATTCTATTCCCTCATGCCAGACAGTCATAGACAGTCATATAAAGCATTTCACTGCATGTCCTATTCTGTATGTATGTGGGTGTATGTGACAAATAAAATTTAATTTGATTTGCTTAGTTATGAGCCTCGTAATTTACCTGGACACTGGTTTGAGCACAATGAGAAGAATAGCAACGGAGGCTGAGGATCAGTGGTAATGACGTCCACTATCCAAAACTTCCTTTCTTTGTTTCTTTGTTTCTTTGTTTTTTTCAAATGTATTATTATTATTATTATTATTATTATTATTATTATTATTAATAAAATAGCACTCACATGGGATGCATACAACACCTAAACTTAACCGACACAAAACTATAAAGTAAACACACAACCAGAATACAAAACACAGTGATAGTCTACTAAAATAGTTCAGCATAAAGAAATTAACAAAATAAATCTAAACAGATAACAAATAATAAACAATAAAAAAAAGATAAAAATGTAAGTTTCAGAAAATAATCAGGAGGTAGCCCTCACAGCTACAGAAAATGTTTTTTTCTCACTAGTACAGCTGTTTTAGCAGCTGTCTTTTAAACTGCTGAGCGAAGATAATCATAGAATAGTTTTAGAATAATAAAAATCCTGTACATATTTTTTACTTTACATTTATGAAATAACAAAAACCATTCAACTCCTTTGACCCTGATTTCCAAATAAAAAACACCACATGAATTATTTCAAAAATAAAAAATTGTGTTGTAAACAGAGAAAATAATCACATTCCAAAAAAAATAAATGTGATAATGTTTATTAGAATTATAAAAAAAGTAAAGAAAAGTTTCATATACATTTGTATTCATTAATACACATAACCCAGCCATTAGGGAGGCACAAGCCAGTGCATTCTTAGTGCCGGTCCCAAGCCCGGGTAAATGGGGAGGGTTGCGTTAGGAAGGGCATCCAGCGTAAAACACGTGCCAAATCAAATATGCGGATCACAAATGAGAATTTTATACCGGATCGGTCGAGGCCCGGGTTAACAACGACCGCCACAGGTATCGTTAGCCGACAGGGTACCGGTGGAAATTGGGCTACTGTTTGGCCGAAGGAGGAGAAGGAGAGGAGGAAGACGTCTACAGAGACGGCAGGGAAAGGAGCAGTGTAGGAGAGTGGAGGTTCGGGTTGGTACTTTAAATGTTGGTACTATGACGGGTAAAGGGAGAGAGGTAGCTGATATGATGGAGAGGAGAAAGGTAGATATGTTGTGTGTTCAGGAGACCAAGTGGAAAGGGAGTAAGGCCAGGAACATTGGAGGTGGGTTTAAACTGTTTTATCATGGTGTGGATGGAAGAGAAATGGTGTAGGGGTGATTCTGAAGGAAGAGTACAGTAAGAGTGTAGTGGAGGTGAAGAGAGTTTCTGATAGGGTGATGATCGTGAAGGTGGAAGTTGAAGGATGATGATAAATGTCATCAGTGCCTATGCTCCACAAGTTGGCTGTGAGATGGAGGAGAAGGAAAGATTCTGGAGTGAATTAGATGAAGTGGTAGATGGTGTACCTAGGAAAGAACGGTTAGTGATTGGGGCGGACTTTAATGGGCATGTGGGTGAAGGGAACAGAGGTGATGAGGAGGTGATGGGTAGGTATGGTTTTAAGGAGAGGAATGTGGAAGGGCAGATGGTGGTAGATTTTGCTAAAAGGATGGAAATGGCAGTGGTGAACACTTATTTTAAAAAGAAGGAGGATCATAGGGTGACATATAAGAGTGGAGGAAGGTGCACACAGGTGGACTATGTGCTATGCAGGAGATGCAACCTGAAGGAGATTGGCGACTGTAAGGTGTTGGCAGGGGACAGTGTAGCTAGACAGCATAGGATGGTGGTCTGTAGGATGGTTTTGGAGGCGAGGATGAAGAGGAGGAGAGTGAGGACTGAAAGAAGAATAAGATGGTGGAAACTGAAGGAGGAAGAGTGTAGTGTGAGGTTCAGGGAAGAGGTCAGAGAGAGGCTCAGTGGTGTTAAGGAGGTGTTGGATGATTGGGCAACTACTGCAGGAGTGATGAGGAGGCAGCTAGAAAAGTACTTGGTGTGACATCTGGAAATAGAAAGGAAGACAAGGAGACGTGGTGGTGGAATGAGGAAGTGCAGGAGAGCATAAGGAGAAAGAGGTTGGCAAAACAGAAGTGGGATAGACAGAGTGATGAGAAAAGTAGGCAGGAGTACAAGGAGATGCGGCAGCAGGTTAAGAGGATGTGGCGAAAGCCAAGGAAAAGGCATATGAGGAGCTGTATGAGAGGTTGGACACTAAGGAAGGAGAAAAGGATTTGTACCGATTGGCCAGGCAGAGGGACCGAGCTGGAAAGGATGTACTGCAAGTTAGAGCAGTAAAGGATGGAGAGGAAATGTGTTGACTAGTGAGGAGAGTGTGTTGAGAAGGTGGAGGGAGTATTTTGAGCAGCTGATGAATGAGGAAAATCAGAGAGAGAGAAGGTTGGATGATGTGGAGATGGTGAAGCAGGATGTAGATAAGATTAGTAAGGAGGAAGTGAGAGCAGCGATTAAGAGGATGAAGAGTGGAAAGTCGGTTGGACCAGATGACATACCGGTGGAAGCGTGGAGATGTTTAGGAGAGATGGCAGTGGGGTTTTTGACCAGATTGTTTAACAGGATTTTGGAAGGTGAGAAGATGCCTGAGGAATGGAGAAAGAGTGTGCTGGTACCGATCTTTAAGCATAAAGGAGATGTGCAGACCTGCAGTAACTACAGGGGTATTAAGTTGATCAGTCACACCATGAAGTTATGGGAAAGAGTAGTGGAAGCCAGGCTGAGAGAAGAGGTGACCATCTGTGAGCAACAGTATGGTTTCATGCCGAGGAAGAGCACCACAGATGCCATATTTGCTTTGAGAATGTTGATGGAGAAGTATAGAGAAGGACAGAAGGAATTGCATTGTGTATTTGTGGATTTAGAGAAGGCGTGCGACAGGGTGCCAAGAGAGGAGTTGTGGTACTGTATGAGGAAGTCAGGTGTGTCGGAGAAGTATGTAAGGGTGGTGCAGGACATGTATGAGGACAGTGTGACGGCAGTGAAGTGTGCAGTAGGTACAACAGACTGGTTTAGAGTGAAGGTTGGACTGCATCAAGGATCGGCCCTGAGCCCTTTCCTGTTTGCAGTGGTGATGGACAGGTTGACGGACGAGGTCAGACAGGAGTCTCCTGGACTATGATGTTTGCGGATGATATTGTGATTTGTTGTGAGAGTAGGGAGCAGGTTGAGAAGAGCCTGGAGAGATGGAGATATGCACTGGAGAGAAGGGAATGAAACTCAGTAGGAGTAAGACAGAGTACATGTGTGTGAATGAGAGGGAGGGCAGTGGAGTGGTGCGGTTGCAGGAGAAGAGCTTCAGAAGGTGGAGGAATTCAGGTACCTGGGTTCAACAGTGCAAAGTAATGGAGAGTGTGTTAGAGAAGTGAAGAAAAGAGTGCAGGCAGGGTGGAGTGGGTGGAGAAGAGTGACAGGAGTGATTTGTGATAGTAGGGTATCTGCAAAATTGAAAGGAAAGTTTATAGGACTGTGGTGAGACCTGCGATGTTGTATGGGTTAGAGACAGTGGCATTGAGTAAAAGACAGGAGGTGGAGCTGGAGGTAGCAGAGCTAAAGATGTTGAGGTTTTCGTTGGGAGTGACGAGGATGGATAAGATTAGAAATGAGTTTATTAGAGGGACAGCGCATGTAGGATGTTTTGGTGACAAGGTGAGGGAGGCGAGATTGAGATGGTTTGGACATGTGCAGAGGAGGGACATAAATTATATTGGTAGAAGAATGCTGAGGATGGAGCCACCAGGTAGGAGGAAAGAGGAAGGCCAAAAGGAGGTTCATGGATGTGGTGAGGAAGACATGCAGGTAGTTGGTGTAAAAGAGGCAGATGTAGAGGACAGGGTGGTGTGGAGACGGATGATCCGCTGTGGCGACCCCTAATGGGAGCAGCCGAAAGAAGAAGAAGAAGAAGAAGAATACACATCTGATCCCACAAAAATATATATTTCTCACAATCAAAACAGAAACAATTAAAAATGATCATAACGTCATATTGTTGAAATATCAAGCACACTTTTGTGTTTATGTGTTGAGAAAAGATGAGGATATAATTTAAAGAGAATCGGCGGCGGGTCCTCAGGTAGTTTTAGCCTCCGTCTTCACCATAGTAACACTCGATAAGACTCGTGGGTTCTGTAGTATTTACCAAACCAATGGAAAAACACTATTTCTCAGAATAGAAACGGCATTTAGAAGCGATGGCCGAAGCACAAATCTGCAGTCTTGTTAATTACCCAGGAGAATATATTTACTGTATTGTGACTGGAAGGAACCACTGATGATGGTTTATAATAACGAGTAGCTTACAGTTCCCCTTCAGGAACTCGAGCTGCGTCGAACGCTATGGGAACGCCCATAGCGTTTCGACGCAGCTCGAGTTCCTGAAGGGGAACTAGGGTTACGGTCGTAACCTAGAGACGAATATAAAGCAATAAAAACCAGAATAAAATCTCCTGATTAAATGTTGAGTAGAGGTGCTTGAAGATTAAAATATGAAGGAAAAAAAAAAACAATACAGTGTCTGTGGTGCCCAGTGGCAGAAAGATAAAATGTGGAAAAGGCAAGAAAGATACTCCATATTGAAATATATTAGATGGAAGAGTGTCACGAAAAAGAGGGAAACTTTGTGTCCATGAACACAAATCAATAGATACAATTTCATGACTATATAATTAAATGCCGTGAGACTGGGTTGGTAATTATGTTTGTATTGGGTTGGTTCGGAAGCCTCTTGAGCTCCAGACAGCCTGCCTTGTTCCTGCTAAGCCTGGCCTGGAGAGGTATCCGTATTGTATATGTGTGTGGGGGGGTAAAGTATTTTTTTTTGTGTTTCTTTTTTTTAAATTAAAGTAGATATCTTTTTTAAAGATACCCACACCTCATTCCCTTGTTCTCTCCCCTCAATTGGTAAAACTTACCTGTGTGCCCTTTATGTGGAGTATGTGGCGCAGTCTGATTAAATCAAATGAATTCTTTTTTCTCTATTATGGTTCTTGCACTTCTTTTGCCTCCTTTTTCCCTGAGCTGTCAGAAGATTTTAGTTAATATTAAAATAAAATGAAAAGGACAGTGGGAAAGAGAACATGAGGGAAGACACCAATAATATTATACAATAACAGTTTAACACCTTATCAGATTTAAGACACAGTTATCACTCGGATAAGAACAGAGCATTCAGGTGTAAATTATTCACTACATATCAGAAAACACAAAATTATATTGTTGAAAATGAGTCAGGAGGAAAATGTAGTCAGGAGGAGGCAGTGGAATGAGATCTCCATCACTATAAAACAGATCTAAACTTAGAGAAACTACAGTATGGTTGTGATCAACTTCTCAATGCAAACTCTCTTTTAGAAATGGTCCAGGAAAAGGAAGAGTACATTCAACAGAAAGAAGTTAACTAAGATTAACACTTGCATAGATTTACAGAATGTATTTGAAAAATATCCTTTTCCTTTTTCCTATACATCCCAATCCGTTAATTGGATCCAACAAAATCCACTATTTTGTTTGTGTTCTTTAACTGTACTTACTTTGTAAATGACTTTATGCCTCGTTACATTTGAAATGTACTAAACAGATCCACTGTTTTACAGAGAAATGGATAATTTTGTGTTGTATAGACTCTGTTATTTATGCAATACAGTTTCTATTTTATTCCTGAGGAAAGATGTAGTGATTAGTTGTTGTTCCTGTTATTGTTCTCTAGATGGCAGTAGAACCAAACATACAAGTAGCAGATACATAAGAATAAAAACAGAACTAAAAGGAACAGAGGAGCTTAAGCTCATGTTGAATCTGAGTGATAAAGAAATAAAGAAGCTACACACCAGTTCATCCATGTTTCTGTTCAGAGTGTTTATTTAATGAACATCACACAGATCAGATCAACAGTAGGAGACATTTATAAAGTTAATGTTTCAACCGTTATATAACTATTCATCTGATTGTAATTTATGTTATAAAGCTTAACTGAGAAGATTCCTTAATGCTACCAAACCCCTGCACTTTTGTAGGTAACCCCTGTAGGTTTCTGACCATTTGTCCAGTACAGGAGCTTTGGGTGGTGTACAGGGTCTGCATGGACCCTCTGACACAGTTTTGAAGGAACAATATAAACCTTTTTTGTGTATGAACACAAATCTAATATCATCAAAATATATATATATATATATATATATATATATATATATATATATATATATATATATATATATGATAAGAAAAGTAAAAAATACAAGATTTATCACAAATATTCACATAATTAACCAAACTAGACTTGTATCAGCATAAAGACTTTTCTCAGTCTGTTCTCTGATTTATTTATACTGTATGAAGTGATAATACATTATACAAATCACATTTGAATTACATTTAAAACAATCATTATCATAAAATACATTACATGTTGATCATGTTTCTCCATGTGTGAGACTCAGATCAGATCCTGTAATAAAGGAGAGAAGAGTAAAATGATCAGATTTTTATTACAATCATCATAATCAGTATTTACACTCTACAGAAATGTAGAACCTGCATACAAATGAACAGTAACTTAGTAACTCACTGTAGTGTCTCCAATTTACAGTGTGGATCCTTCAGTAGATCAGAGAGCAGCTTCACTCCTGATTCTCCTGCTTTATTGTAGTTCAGATTCAGTTCTCTCAGGTGTGATGAGGTGTTTGACCTCAGAGCTGAAACCAGAGCAGCACAACCTTCACCTGTAATACTGCAGCGTTCCAGCCTGTAGAGAGATCAACAATTATAGATCAGCAACTCTGTAAAACTATAGCAGTTCATGAAAGTCCAGATCTACAAATAAAATCTACACATCTATTTTAGTGTTTGATTTTTATGAATCTGGAAAACTACAGCAGTTGTTGCTTCTTTATTTAAATTGTGCTTTAGGACACACACACGTGTGCAGTCTTTCTCTGCACACGCGTGGGCGGAAAATGAGAATGGCATGTAGATCATGAGACCGGTTAACGTCTTGCCAATCTTTTTTCGCAATAATTTTCCGTAAAATAGCTTATAGGAGTGGGTGGTGTGTGTGAATGTAGAGGAGTTTGTGTTAGTGGTTGGGAAAAATTTAACAACATATACCTAATTCGTGTCTCCAGGCTATTAGGCTTAAAGACTGGTCTGATTTTATCTAACTAGGAATACAGTATGCATACTTTTTATCATCAGCAAAAGTAAACTGGGGAATGAGTTAAGAAGTTTTAGTTGGGGAGGTGGGGAGCCTACATTTCCAGGAGGCATGGCGTGGAAAAAAGTTGGTATTAAATACTTGGTTGTCTACCTGGGGAGTAATGAGTTTTTAAATAAAAACTGGGAAAGCACTGTAGAGCAACTGTAAAGGGCAGACTGAGCAGGTGGAAATGGTGGTTTCCAAAGATGTCTTATGGGGCGAACGCTGGTAATCAACAACCTGGATGGGTTGTCTCTCTGGCACAAGCTGGCATGCATTAGTCCACCGCCAAACCTGCTAGTGAACATCCAGGCCCTGCTTTTCGACTTCTTCTGGGATGTTCTGGATTCCACAGAGTGTACTCCATCTACCCAAAGAGGAAAGGGGCCAGGGGCTGGATCAACTCGCCAGCAGAACTGTAGGTGAAAGGCTGTATCCAGAGACTTGTCGAGAAAAATGTTTGAAATAACCTTATCTAGAGTGTGTTTTAATCCAACTAATATCCATCCAATAAATTGACCTAATAATTAGTATAGAACCTATTAGATACAATAGAAGTAGCTTGATTAAAACCTATTTTAGCTTCTGTGTTTTAATTAGTCTCATGTAGTCTACGTACTCCAAGTATAATTCACAATAGCGATCAGATTTTAATAAATAGAGTAGAGTAGAGTCTGACTGGTGTTATGAGTGTGTTGGATAGACAAGAAAGAACAACATACAAGGCTTAAGCATGTTTATTGTGCAGAGAAGAGGTGAGATTTACGATGCTTTTAGTGAAGAATGCTCCTGAGAGATGTCCCAGGATGTCTGTAAGTTGGAGCTGAATAAAAGAAACAGAGATCTCAATAACTAAAAACATACAATTAATATGTGCATGTAACAACAAAAGTAATAAGCTTACAATCATTATAGTTGTGAAGCTAGATACATTAAGCAACAGTCAGTTCAGATAGTATAAATGAAGTATGACCTAGACACTAACATAACCACGTAGAATAATGTAGTTAAACATATACAAATAGACAATTTAAGTAAAATAATATAGCTTGATTTAATAAAAATGAAATAGCAAATAGCATTCTAAAAGCAGAACACTTACACAGAGTAGATGTAGGGAAGATAAAGTAGGCCGCAAAATGGTTGTCCACGCATAAAAACCTGAGAGCAGGAGGAAGCGGTGCCTGGCTGTACCAGAGGCGGTGAAAGTTGTATACACATTCTTTTCTTAAGTGACATAGAGAAAAGGCCGTAAATAAGGGTAATGGGGGAACAGGAAAACCCAAATATGGAATCCCAGGAAGGGGACTTTGCTAGGATGAAGAAAATAGAAAAAAGTAAAGGTGTCATGTAACACCAGGGTATAAAAATGAGTGTGTGCAAAGTGTGTGTGCGCTTGATCATTTTGATGTGATGAAGTGACCACCTTCTATGGGCTCATCAGAACGTGTCTGGAATAAAGAAGTTTTTGCTTTTTCTCATCCAAGACTGAAGATTCTTTATTGGCTTTTGAGGTCCATTTCATTGTATTTTATTAAGTTAAGAGTGCTACATTGGGAATTAACTGAAACAAAGAATCCACCCGTGATGTGTCTGCTCAGAGACGGGTTCTGAGTTCCGACATATTTTAATGGCACCCCAGATGGGACCCGAAAGGTCAGATTAGAGGCTGAAAACCTGAACAGGGGACCGAGCATCCTGTGGGCTGCAGACGCTGGCAACTAAATTCAGAAAAAGGTAAGCAGACACCTGTTATACTCAAAGTCTGTGATTAGTAACTGTATGCCCACGGGAGGGTATAGGCTGCTGACCTCGGGTGAAGAACTATTGGGTGGAAAATAAATAAATAAATAAAAATAAAATTGTGTTGGATGAGAACAAGCAAATGTGATTTAAAGTTATGTGTTGGAGAGTCACTGCGTATATAGAAGCAGGGTGGGACCCAAGTAGAACTACGACTGATTATTTGTACCTTAGTCTTGATAGACTTCCTATATGGTCTAAATAGGTGGCAAACTAGGCAGACCAAAGCGTTAAAACCTGAGGGTAAAGCTGTGGTGATCCGGGTTCGTGTCCCGGTGTGGGAAGGTAATACTTCTCATATGGTCTAAAAGTGTGAAGATACCAAGTTTTTACTGAGGGATCCAGATTCGTGACCTGGAGTGGGAAGGGTACATTGAAAGGTCGTGAGTTGTTAGTATATGTGTAAGGCTCGGAGAGTCACCGTAAATAGTACGGGGTGGAACCCGAGGATATTGAGATAAAGTGATGGCCATGTGTACATGTACGGTAAAGAGATAATTGTTCACTGCAGTTGTGTTTTTGTTGTTAAATTGTTTGTGAGGGTGAAGTGGAGATTGTGACTCTATGTGATGCTTTTTTTGTGAAGTGATATATATGCTTGTGCTTTTGTTGTTGCTTGTTGTTTGCCTGTGCTGATGTTTTTTCTGTGAAGTTATATGTATGGTTGTGCTTTTGTTGTTGCTTGTTGTTTGCTTGTGCTGATGCTTTTTCACGTAAAGTTACATGTGTTTGTGCTGTTGTTTGTTTTTTGTTTGTGCTGATTGGAAAGACGAAGAGATTGTGATTATATTATATTGTATTATTGGCATATTTGTATTATTGATAAGTAGCACGGTACACACACACACACACACATTAGGAGTGTAGGAGAGCCGCGCGTGCACGAACACACGGAGCGCAAAAGGAGGGGGCGCGGGCACGCGCACATACACACGGAGTGTACGACGGGGGCGCACAGGCGCACGGAGCATACCACACACACACACACACACACACACACACACACACACACACACACACACACACACACACATAGTGACGTCACCCGCTAACTCACACACACAGCGCGATTGAGTAGTGGAGAAGAATAGGGGCTGCAGAACAAATTATGTATGTTTAGAATACATTATTGGGATAAGAGAACATATAAAGATAGAAACAGTATAGAAAGGGGGAAACAGAGAAATAAATACAAGAATTGTGGGCCTTTACATATTTCCATGGCATTGATGTGTTACAGCAAGTATTTCTAGAAGAAGACTGCTATAAGAAAATAAAAAGCGTCCGGAACCCTCGACTGCTAAGTCCAAATATTGCACACCCTAGTGAAAGCCCCTAAACTTTATAAAAAAGCAGTGATATACTTGTTTGATTTCATAATAGAGCCAAATACTGAAGACAAAGAAGCAGAGGTACAATTAAATGCAAAAGTAGCTGAATAGTCAAATTATTGCTCAGGACTGACAGCAACGGTTGTAGTGGAACATAGAGAGTTGTTGTGGGAAAGAGGTGTAGCAACCTCAATTCTAATCGACAAAATTATCTTATTAGGGGGATAGAGTCGAAAGAATCCAACACGACCTTGTGTAAAAGTGGGACGGGTAAACGCCCACCTGAAGTGGTTAGACAAAAATAGACATCCAGTGCACCATAGAGAAGCAAGCAGAGCAAGACAAGGGTGCATCATGAGTGGAGAAAAATCCACGATCACACCTCTGGATGTGATAATTCTAAAACACAAAGGAGTGGAAAAAGAGATCAGAAAGTATATGAAAAAGTGGAAAGACCGGACAACAGGAGAGTTGCAATGGCCAGAAGAAGGAACATTTAATAAAGAAAAGTGTGATATAATGAGAACTAGGTTAGAATGTTGGGGAGAAATGAAGAAAGAGAAGAGAGAAAAGACAAAAAAGAAATTAGATATTATAGAATGGTTTGAATATGAGGGAAAAAGGCTGAGATCACATGGGAAAACAGAGGAGATGGGAAAAGAAGGTAAAGAAGAAAAAGGGTCAGAAAAGGCTTTAGCCCCACCATTTGAGGAGTTTGAGGAACAGAAAAGACCACCGCCATATTCTGGAATGAAGAAACCTAAGATAGTTGGCATCTATCCAGTAATAAAGGATCATAACATACAACTAGACATAACAGGAGGACGAATTAAAGGAAGGCTAGAACTCCCAGCCTTAGACAACATGAGAACGAAGGAAAGAACAAGACAAACAAACAGAGTGCTCTTTGAGAATTCTGATGAGGAGGTGGAAGATGATAGAGAAGGCAGAAGTGATTGGGGATATGACTATGGACAGGGGTATGATCTAGACATCCCACCAGGAGAATGGGAAAAGGAGCGACAAACACTAGAACCACCAACACATGACCAGAGTCAAAACCATCGCCTGAAAAAACAGACACAAATTCATGTAAGGTATGAAAGCACCCCAAAGAACAAAAAAGACTAAGCAGAGCTACATCTCTCTTAGAAATCACAGACAGAAGTGAAAGTAAGGATAGTTCAAATTCGGAGACGGGAGCAGAGATGGAGAAGAGTTTGTTGTCCTGAACCCAGGAGGAGGAGAGGAAGTGCATGTTCATGGAATATTGAAAATGACACCCAAAATGCCACGGAAAATGACCAACTACAAACAGAAGTGAAAACATTGCAAGAAGAAGTGACACTGCATGAAGAAGAAAATGCAACAAACAGACAAGAACTGGCAAACACCCAAGAGAAGATAGAGAGAATAGAGGAAACTCTAAATAATACTCAAAGAAAAGTAGATTATGCAGAAGAAATAATAAAAAATGTAGCTGACGAAAATCATCAATTAAAAATGAAACTGTATCAATTAGAGAATGCCCAACTGAAGGCAGAGATGAAGAAGGCAGCTCAAAGAAGCATGGAAAGAGCAGATCAGTGTCAACAACATCTTGATGACTTGGAAATCCAATTGTTAATGGGACAGCCGAAAACCAGCGTAAGAGATGGTAAAAAGAAGAACCGGAAAGTAACAGAAGAGGCAATAAAGGACATCCCAGGAGAACGATGGTGACAAGGTCACAAACAGAAAGAAAAGATCAAGAGGATGAAGAAGAAGAAGTAGAGGAAGAGGTAACAAGAAACAGGCATCAAAACCATTTGCAAATGCCAGTGGTAATGAAAGGAGCAGAACCAATATATACTCCATGGTCATTTATGGATCTTACAGGACTGATAAACAGACTGCCTAGCGTTTGTGAAGGAGCACAAAATGGATAACACGCTCAAGAGCAAACGATGGGTCAGATGCTGGCCATGGGAGACATCAAGGCAATCTTGACACAGTCTTTGGGAAAAGCTAAGATGATAGAAATCATGGAAGAAGCACAACTGGGCCATATAGGAAAAAAAAATCAGAAGTATGATCTCTGGTCATTTGGATTAAGAAGAAATGTAATATGGGATGCTCTTCGATCAGCATACCCAACTCAAGCAGATCCAGGCAAGGTGGAAAAGCTAAAAATGGACGAAAACCAGGGAGTAGCTCAATTCATCCTAAAGTTACAGAAAGCCTGGAGAGAAGAGATGGGATCAGCATGGGATGAGACGACTGCTAGCATCACATTGTTTAAGATGATGTTGAAAAAGGCACTCCCAAGTGAAGTTCAAGAGCAGCTTGAAACAGTTGTAGGGCTCAATACGATGCCCTGGGCAACTTTTGAAGCGAATGTTATACACTTTGTGGAATTATATAAGAAAAAGGAGAGAGCAACCAAAAAGGCTGCAGATGAGTTAGTGATACTGCTTCACAAAGCACAGCTGGTAGAACTAACACGCAGCAAACAAGAAAATCAAGAAAAACGAAAAGAAGAGAAAAATTCAGCTAAACAAGCAGCGGTCATGGTGGTACCAACCACTGTACAGCAGGTCCCAGTTGTTCAAACTGCACAAGATCAAGGAAATCAACAACTAATGTCTGTGGGACAACCAATGATGGCAATCCAACCACAGGCACCTTTGACATTTACAGCACCGATGCCTCAGCAGATGGCCTATCCGATAAATCAGCAGTATCCACCACAATACAGAGGGTGGGGACAAGGAAGAGGTCGAGGCAGAGGAGGAATGTTTCAACCAAGACCAAGAAATTATCAACCCCCGAGAGGAGGAAGATGCTGGAACTGCCAAGATCCCAATCACATGATGAGGGACTGCCCATATCCAGTAAGACAACAGCAAAGCAACCCCCAACAAAATCAAGGCTGGCAAAATCCTGGAAACTGGGCAGGACCGTGGATGGGACTGAATCAGCAAGACCAAACTCAAGTGAACCTTAGGGGTGGCCCTTCAGGGCCACCGCAAGGTAACATGTGAAGATGCCCAGAGAAGCCAGAGGGGGAGCTGGTACAGTGCCCTATCTCACTGTACCCTGCACAAGAACCAACCATAATGGTGGATGTGGGTAACCAGCTCCAAGCATCGTTTTTGATTGACACAGGAGCTACATTCACAAGTATTGGAAAAGAAGGCTCTAAACTCCCCCTCTCACGCAAGGC
Source organism: Silurus meridionalis (assembly GCF_014805685.1). Classification (NCBI taxonomy): domain Eukaryota; kingdom Metazoa; phylum Chordata; class Actinopteri; order Siluriformes; family Siluridae; genus Silurus; species Silurus meridionalis. The sequence goes on along the minus strand of NC_060887.1, from coordinate 40,010,083 downwards.
AGTAAAGACAGTAGGCTTCTCGGGTAAAACTCAAACTTTGCAATTTACAGAGCCACAAGACATAACAGTAGAAGGAATCACTATACAAGCGCCGCTATTGTACTCTCCTGATACTCCAGCAAATCTATTAGGTAGAGATGTGTTATGCAAGCTAGGAGCAAAAATCTACTGTGGACCTACCGGAGTGTGGGTTGAACTTCCTGAGTGTCTAGCTCAACAATATGTGATGGTGGATAGAAAGACAGAACAACAAACACTGGATAAAGTCTACTGGCTGGAACTTAAGGAGACATCTTCAGAAATTCAGAAGTTGTATGACCACTGGAAGACATGGTTCACAAACATGCGTCCTGATTAAATGGAAACCAGAAAACCATGGCATTGCACCATAAAGTATGATGAAGGGAAACAAGATGAAGAATATGAGACTTTGTGGGGAGAACATGTAGAAGGAAACCGGTACAGTATTAAAGCAGAAAACGTGATCATTGGTCCCCAAGGGATAGCAGCAACAGTACAGCTGCCAAACCAAATCGCTCAGTGGTATTTAGTCAAGAATTCTGTTCCACATGTCTCCCTAATGATCGGGCAAAATTTTAAATCAAAAGACCTAGGGCCAATGGTCAGGGAAGCAAGTCAGGTAACCGAGTTGATACCCGTGGAAGAAAATATTAGTGTGTCAACAGATAGGAAATATCTCAAAATAAAGTTAACAGCTGAAGATTGTGTGGTAGCTCACACTGTGTTGATTAACAGGCAGGTGTAGGTGAAAACGCAAATCAAACAGGTAGGACAGTGGCCCCAAAGGATAGAAGATTCAGAACAAACTGAACAGGAAATAGAACAGGTACTGAAGCAGGTTCCAGAGCAACTATGGACTAAACATCAGACAGATGTAGGGTTAGTTAAGTCATCAGGGTTGGCGCAAATTCAACTAAAACCCAATGTGCAATTACCCTATCAGAAACAATACCCGTTGTCACAACAAGCTATAGAGGGGATAAGACCAACCATTGAGGGACTAGTTGAGGCAGGAGTATTAATCACAACCAAAAGCCCTTGCAACACACCCATTTTTCCGGTCAGAAAACCTAACTCAGACAAATGGAGATTGGTCCATGATTTAAGACCAGTAAACCGTGTTGTGGTAGCAGAAAATCCTGTAGTGCCTGATCCACACACTTTGTTAACTAACATCCCTGAAGGGACTAAATGGTACACTGTGATTGATTTATGTTCAGCATTTTTTAGTGTACCGCTGCACCCTGAGTCTCAGTTTTTGTTTGCATTCACCTATGGGGGTAAGCAATATACCTACACACGGCTGCCACAAGGGTATTGTGAAAGCCCTTCAATTTTTAACCAGGTGTTAGCACGAGATCTGGCAGAACTAGATATTCAGAGCAGTTTGCTCCAATATGTGGATGACCTGCTGATTTGTAGTCAAACTAAAGAACAGTGCATGCAGGATTCGCTAAAAGTCCTAGAAACCCTAGCTCACAATGGACACAAGGTCAGTAGGGAAAAATTGCAATTCTGCCAACAAAAGGTAGAATATTTAGGTAGAGTGCTCGAAGGCACTACACGAAAAATCTCACCCTCACATGTAGAGGTGATTCAAAAAACACCACAGCCTCAAACAGTGCAACAGATGCTGTCATTCCTGGGTTTAGCAGGTTTTAGCAGACCGTGGATTTGTGATTTTGCGTTGAAAACACAACCTCTTAGAGACATGATGAAGGCAGCAGATCAGACAAAATCAAGCGCTCGTCTGGTCTGGACAGAGGAGGGTAAAGAAGCCTTTGAGACAATAAAAAGCAATTTAAAATCCGCCCCAGCTTTAGCCTGTCCTGACTATACAAAACCATTTCATCTTTATGTATCGGAAAGGCGAGGTTTTGCATCAGCCATACTGGCACAACAGCAACAAAGTATGGGAAAGAAGGCAATTGCGTACTACAGTACAGCTCTTGATAATGTGGAGTATGGCATGCCACCATGTTACAGAGGTTTGGCCGCTGCAGCATTTGCTTATCAAAAGGCATCGACAATCACAATGGGTCATCCAGTGACCCTGTACACTTCTCATGCGCTACACGGATTACTGACAAGTCAAAAGTTTGTGATAACGAATGCTCGTAGGACAGGTTATGATGTAATTCTGTCTGCACCAGAATTAACAATTCAGAGATGTCTCACAGTCAACCCAGCTGACCGAGTAGTACTACCAGATGAGGGAACTCCCCATGAGTGCATTACAGTAGCAGAGAAATTTCTAAAAGCTAGGGATGACCTAGATAATCAACCACTGCAAAATGCCCAGCATGTCTTATTCGTTGATGGTTCATGCTACCGCACAAATGATGGTAACAAAGCAGGATATGCTGTGGTCGTGTACAATGAGGAAGAAGATTCATTTCAAGTACTATCTAGCATAAGTGTGCCACAGCCTTGTTCTGCCCAATTGGCAGAAATAAAAGCCCTAACAGCAGCATGTAGGTTAGGGCAGGGAGAACATGTACCATCTACACAGATTCAGCTTATGCATATGGGGTGTGTCACACATTTGGACCTATCTGGGAACAGAGGGGTTTCCAGAGAGCTGATGGATCATCCATTGTGCATGGTCCTGCAATTTCAGTTTTGCTCAAAGCAATGATGCTTCCAAAAGCATTAGCCATTGTGAAATGTAAAGCCCACAAGACTGATGGTGAGATGGTCAGTAGAGGTAATGCAGCAGCAGATGAGGCAGCCAAGAAAGCAGCGGTAGGTGGAGACTGTGTAAAAGTAATGATGCAGGGTGAAGAACAGGAGGAAGAATGGGGAAAGGTGACAGAGGAAGATCTTGGGGAATACCAGAAAGTAGCAAGTGGGGAGGAAAAGGAGATGTGGAAGAAACGAGGTGCAGTACAAGATCCCAACACAGGGTTATGGAGAAGCATTGATGGTGTATGGGTGGTACCTATAGCTCTTTTGTCAATGTTTATTAACGAAGCGCATGGGGTAGATCACTGTAATCGTAGGGAGATCGTAGACACAATCCGAAGGAATTGGTGGTCCCCATACCTGGCCAGTATGGTGGAAAAATTCCTGAGGTCCTGTGAGCTATGTTCAGCACGTAATGTTAGAAAACATTTTACAGCACCGATCAGTCACATACCTAAACCAAGCGGACCATTTAAACATTTGATGATGGATTTTGTGGACATGGCAGATAGGAAGGAAGGAAAGAGATACATTTTGGTGGTGATAGATCGTTTTAGCAGATGGGTGGAGGCAATAGCTACAGCTAGGAATGATGCAAAAACTGTAGCTAGGTTCTTGGTCAGAGTATTTCCAAGGTTTGGTATACTTGATAAGTTGAGTTCTGACAATGGACCGCATTTTCTAAACAATGTGATTAAGTCAATAACAGAAGCCCTGTGTATCAGGCAGAGAATGGGTTGTGCTTATCATCCACAATCACAGAGAATGGTAGAGAGCCAATGGTGTGTTGAAGGAGAAAATAGCGAAAATTTGTGCAAGTACAGATTTGAATTGGGTACAGGTGCTTTCGCTAGTTTTGATGAAAATGTGCCTCTCATTAGTGAAACTGTGCGCTCATTGTTTGGACAAAAGGTAAGCTTTGGATCAGAACACCTGTGTGGATGTGGACGAAGGGTTTCTTTAGCCCTAGTAAAAAAAAAAAAAAGGCGATGAACAAGTAAGAAGGTTTTTACTGAACGGATCCTTCTGAATGTATATACTTGTGCTCGGTTACTAATTTTTGATGTAGTGACATGACTACTGATTTTTCTACTCTATATCACTCTTTTTGATCGAAAACGCTATATCCTTTATATGTTTCATTTATGATTATATTGTATTAATCATGTTGTTGTTGTGAGTATTTCATGTTGTGTACAGGAACATGGCTGCTGGTGGGTGCAGGTGGCTCCTGCGAGGTGTGCGTTTGCATCGAGGTGTGTGTGCATACATCGACGCGTATGCTGAGGGGTATCGCTTCGGCTTGGACGCCTTCAGAGGTCCGTGAAGTGCTTGCGATGTTGCTAGGATTCTCGGGCGCTCACAGTTTTCTGTTCCCGGACTTCGTCTTGCACCGCACCTTTGTGACGTGCTACTCCATCACCTTCTGTGGCTATGCTCTCTCCTGCCGCACTGGATCTAACGCATGTCTCCCATTCCACCACTTTGCACTGGACTGCATGATTTTTCGTTTTGTTTTATTTTCTTATGTGTTATGTTTTAGCTACCTGTACAGTCACGACTGAGGATGACCTTGGTGGTGAAGCCACTGTCGCGCCACTGGCGGGCAGGGTGGGAATTTTTCCTGAAATTTGGCTGCTGTCAGGGTTTTTCACCCACTCCTGGTTCATCGTGTTGTGATTAGGCTTATTCGATGCTCTTGTGACAGGGGAGTGATGTCGATTTCGGTCAATGTTTGTTTTTTTGCATTTTCAAAGATTTTAGTCGATTTCACTGATCTTAGGCGATTTTTCAAGTTGGGTTTTTGGTGGCTGTTTTTGTTTTGTATTCTACTTGCTGTTTTCAATTTTATTCGATTTTTGTTCATAAATTTTTACCTTCTGGATTTTGTCGATTCTGATGCGATTAATCTGTGTTTGATTTTGATGCAATCATATTTTTCTTCGGATCCTTGGTCTATGTGTCACTGATGTACTGCTATTATGATTATTTTACTTTGATTATTGTGGACGGTATGCCCTGACAGGCGTTTGGATTCCGGTCATTGGATCAGCATGTGGATTTATCATTTTCTTTAATGGTTGTCAACATACGAGTGCCTGGTAAAGTGCTAGTAACCTCTTCCAGGGCTCCACCAAGACCCCCTGCGATACGTAAAGTATCTGGGTCAGAAGAAAACTACATGTGCCAAAGAACTCAATGTAAAAAAATTTTATTTGTGTTTTATGTGACATGTATGTTTGTTAATGAGTTAACACGGAGGTAGGCGGAGTGTGAGACTAATTAGTCTCAGACGGGGGAGTGATGTCGAGAAAAATGTTTGAAATAACCTTATCTAGAGTGTGTTTTAATCCAACTAATATCCATCCAATAAATTGACCTAATAATTAGTATAGAACCTATTAGATACAATAGAAGTAGCTTGATTAAAACCTATTTTAGCTTCTGTGTTTTAATTAGTCTCATGTAGTCTACGTACTCCAAGTATAATTCACAATAGCGATCAGATTTTAATAGAGTAGAGTAGAGTCTGACTGGTGTTATGAGTGTGTTGGATAGACAAGAAAGAACAACATACAAGGCTTAAGCATGTTTATTGTCAAGTCAAGTCAAGTCAAGTTTATTTGTATAGCGCTTTTCACAACAGACATTGTCTCAAAGCAGCTTTACACAAATCAACAGTGATGGTGAATGGTGTGAATTTGTCCCTGATGAGCAAGCCGTGGCGACTGTGGCAAGGAAAAACTCCCTTAGATGTTATGAGGAAGAAACCTTGAGAGGAACCAGACTCAAAACGGGAACCCATCCTCATCTGGGTGACATCAAGAGTTTGATCATAAGAGAAGAGGTGAGATTTACGATGCTTTTAGTGAAGAATGCTCCTGAGAGATGTCCCAGGATGTCTGTAAGTTGGAGCTGAATAAAAGAAACAAACAGAGATCTCAATAACTAAAAACATACAATTAATATGTGCATGTAACAACAAAAGTAATAAACTTACAATCATTATAGTTGTGAAGCTAGATACATTAAGCAACAGTCAGTTCAGATAATATAAATGAAGTATGACCTAGACACTAACATAACCACGTAGAATAATGTAGTTAAACATATACAAATAGACAATTTAAGTAAAATAATATAGCTTGATTTAATAAAAATGAAATAGCAAATAGCATTATAAAAGCAAAACACTTACACAGAGTAGATGTAGGGAAGATAAAGTAGGCCACAAAATGGTTGTCCATGCATAAAAACCTGAAAGCAGGAGGAAGCGGTGCCTGGCTGTACCAGAGGGGGTGAAAGTTGTATACACATTCTTTTCTTAAGTGACATAGAGAAAAGGCCGTAAATAAGGGTAATGGGGGAACAGGAAAACCCAAATATGGAATCCCAGGAAGGGGACTTTGCTAGGATGAAGAAAATAGAAAAAAAAGTGAAGGTGTTATGTAACACCAGGGTATAAGAATGAGTGTGTGCAAAGTGTGTGTGCGCTTGATCATTTTGATGTGATGAAGTGACCACCTTCTATGGGCTCATCAGAACGTGTCTGGAATAAAGAAGTTTTTGCTTTTTCTCATCCAAGACTGAAGATTCTTTATTGGCTTTTGAGGTCCATTTCATTGTATTTTATTAAGTTAAGAGTGCTACATTGGGAATTAACTGAAACAAAGAATCCACCCGTGATGTGTCTGCTCAGAGACGGGTTCTGAGTTCCGACACACTCCTAACAGGGCCCAGGAACCGTGATATTGAGAACAGCAGCCAGTGGACTTTTGCACATAGTGGGAGGACAGGACAGAACTTTGTTTTTAACGGCTGCAGAACACTACACTGGCTGCTGGAGAAGCCCCTGGTCCACAGGAGTTGTCTGGACATCTCCGGCGTGACCACCCTCACACTGTCCAGAACATCGCAGAGACAGACCTGTCATAAGGAGAGGACCTGGCAACATGTATGGGATTCCAGTCCTTGTGTTTTGTCAATCAGCTCATATTTCTCTAGAGGTCCACCCTAACAGCAGAGGAGCGTGTTCAGCTGAAGGACTATAAAATCGGTGAGACCGGTCCTGCAGATAAGGAATCCTTTCCCCAGCTGGACATCACTGCCGATCTAGACAGGTGTGGAGGTTGCCCTCCTGGAGTGCAGGGGTGAAGGGGAGATAAACTTTGGGACAGTTTCAGGGAAGCTGCTCTACAGGGCCTGAGTTTAAGTTTTAAATAAGATCAAACTGAGAGGGAGGGTGGACACCCAGTGGAGAAATGTACTGATGAAATGATGATAATAAAACAGAGTGGAGACACTGTACAAACCACCAATAACCAAACATCTGCAGACTTCCAGTGGAGGATTTTGCACTGTATCATCTCTGTACACTCTTATTTGTATTTTAAACAATGATATTTTACAAGACTGTCCATTCTGTTCACAGAGAAAAACTGTTTTTCATGCTTTAACACACTGCTCCAGGTTAAAGCCTCTGTTTGTACTTTTAAAACATCTTAAGGTCTTTAAATGTGGATTTAACTTTTCAGTGTTTTATTCCTGGTTTTAAGTACGTCAGGAGAAACAGGTTAATGTGCTGATTATGTGCTGATTTAACTTTAATTTAAAATTTTAATTTTATTTTATTCTTGGTCAAGCTAAAATTAAAAAACCTCAGCAGGAAGAACAAGAGAACATAAAATGCAGACCTTTGATGCCAAACGA